>NC_086447.1:14554970-14561286 GCF_028390025.1 Pseudophryne corroboree
ATTGGGGCAACGCTTTTGTGAGAAACATCTTCACCCTTAAAGAAAGATTTTCTTAACTTCTTACCTGTGTGCTGATTAGATATCACCTGGTTTTCACATTAAACAGATTCCCACTTGAGAAAGCAGCAAGGATGCAGTGAGGTTTATGTTTCCTGGTGTCAACCTGTATTATTTCAGTGGACATTGTAATGAGGATGCATCTTGCTGCCTTTCCAATGAAGCAAGTTTTAATCAGTAATAGGTGAAAAACCATTCCTACAAAGGTGTTAATCAGAGACTTGGCTTTGTGGACACTTTTCAGAGAGCAAATGTGTTAGCATAAAAATAAAGCCATAAAATGGAGAGCTGATTAATCACTCAATTGGATTTCTCTGCCTGCATAATTTTTTTTCTCTGCAACCCCATGCTAAATTGTGCTTCCTGTTTTTTATAAAATGACTTAATCAAATCTGACTCTGATTGCATCAGAGAAGGCCAGGTACCCTACACTATAAGAGGTGGTTTGAAATTTTGACTTGTCTACTTAAAGATCACCAAAATTTGATCACAAGGTCAATTACGTCCCTGGGTGGGATTGAACAACCAACCTTTCGGTTAACAGCCGAATGCGCTAACCGATTGCGCCACAGAGACAGCTTGCAAACGCATGGGCTGACAAAGGCTAAAAAGCATTCATCTAGAAAGTTTCCTAGAAAAAGGTTAAAAAGGCAATAATCTGGAGAGTTTTGCAAGATTTTTCTTCCATTGACCAACGAAGAAACACATTGGTACTTTCACATGATGAGTGAGTACTTCAGGATCTCTGACACTTATGCGAGCAGCAGAGTGGCGCAGCGGAAGCGTGCTGGGCCCATAACCCAGAGGTCGGTGGATCGAAACCATCCTCTGCTATGTGCACTTATTTTTTTGTTAATTAAATTCTTCCAAAACTGGAATTGATATTTTGACTCTTTTATTTTTACTTAAAGTACAATAACTTTTAACATTTTAAGTTGTTTTAATAGTATATTGACAGCATTGTTTTCTTTCAGAAATCCACTTAATTTTCTTTACCCTATTACTGAAATGGTAATTGACAAAAACAAGCTACATTGTCACCAGAAGAGCAATGCAAAATGTACAATTGATATTTCAAAATCATCTTTCCATCTTGAATTTCAATGATGCATTGGGGCAACGATTTTGTGAGAAACATCTTTACCCTTAAAGAAAGATTTTCTTAACTTCTTACCTGTGTGCTGATTAGATATCACCTGGTTTTCACATTAAACAGATTCACACTTGAGAAAGCAGCAAGGATGCAGTGAGGTTTATGTTTCCTGGTGTCAAACTGTATTATTTCAGTGGACATTGTAATGAGGATGCATCTTGCTGCCTTTCCAATGAAGCAAGTTTTAATCAGTAATAGGTGAAAAACCATTCCTACAAAGGTGTTAATCAGAGACTTGGCTTTGTGGACACTTTTCAGAGAGCAAATGTGTTAGCATAAAAATAAAGCCATAAAATGGAGAGCTGATTAATCACTCAATTGGATTTCTCTGCCTGCATCATTTTTTTTCTCTGCAACCCCATGCTAAATTGTGCTTCCTGTTTTTTATAAAATGACTTAATCAAATCTGACTCTGATTGCATCAGAGAAGGCCAGGTACCCTACACTATAAGAGGTGGTTTGAAATTTTGACTTGTCTACTTAAAGATCAGCAAAATTTGATCACAAGGTCAATTACGTCCCTGGGTGGTATTGAAACACCAGCCTTTCGGTTAACAGCCGAATGCGCTAACCGATTGCACCAAAGAGACAACTTGCAAAAGCATGTACTAACAAAGGCTAAAAAGCATTCATCTAGAAAGTTTCCTAGAAAAAGGTTAAAAAGGCAATAATCTGGAGAGTTTTGCAAGATTTTTCTTCCATTGACCAACGAAGAAACACATTGGTACTTTCACATGATGAGTGAGTACTTCAGGATCTCTGACACTTACGTGGGCAGAAGAGTGGCGCAGCGGAAGCGTGCTGGGCCCATAACCCAGAGGTCAGTGGATCGAAACCATCCTCTGCTATGTGCACTTATTTTTTTGTTTATTAAATTCTTCCAAAACTGGAATTGATATTTTGACTCTTTTATTTTTACTTAAAGTACAATAACTTTTAACATTTTAATTTGTTTTAATAGTATATTGACAGCATTGTTTTCTTTCAGAAATCCACTTAATTTTCTTTACCCTATTACTGAAATGGTAATTGACAAAAACAAGCTACATTGTCACCAGAAGAGCAATGCAAAATGTACAATTGATATTTCAAAATCATCTTTCCAGCTTGAATTTCAATGATGCATTGGGGCAACGATTTTGTGAGAAACATCTTCACCCTTAAAGAAAGATTTTCTTAACTTCTTACCTGTGTGCTGATTAGATATCACCTGGTTTTCACATTAAACAGATTCCCACTTGAGAAAGCAGCAAGGATGCAGTGAGGTTTATGTTTCCTGGTGTCAACCTGTATTATTTCAGTGGACATTGTAATGAGGATGCATCTTGCTGCCTTTCCAATGAAGCAAGTTTTAATCAGTAATAGGTGAAAAACCATTCCTACAAAGGTGTTAATCAGAGACTTGGCTTTGTGGACACTTTTCAGAGAGCAAATGTGTTAGCATAAAAATAAAGCCATAAAATGGAGAGCTGATTAATCACTCAATTGGATTTCTCTGCCTGCATAATTTTTTTTCTCTGCAACCCCATGCTAAATTGTGCTTCCTGTTTTTTATAAAATGACTTAATCAAATCTGACTCTGATTGCATCAGAGAAGGCCAGGTACCCTACACTATAAGAGGTGGTTTGAAATTTTGACTTGTCTACTTAAAGATCACCAAAATTTGATCACAAGGTCAATTACGTCCCTGGGTGGGATTGAACCACCAACCTTTCGGTTAACAGCCGAATGCGCTAACCGATTGCGCCACAGAGACAGCTTGCAAACGCATGTGCTGACAAAGGCTAAAAAGCATTCATCTAGAAAGTTTCCTAGAAAAAGGTTAAAAAGGCAATAATCTGGAGAGTTTTGCAAGATTTTTCTTCCATTGACCAACGAAGAAACACATTGGTACTTTCACATGATGAGTGAGTACTTCAGGATCTCTGACACTTACATGAGCAGCAGAGTGGCGCAGCGGAAGTGTGCTGGGCCCATAACCCAGAGGCTGGTGGATCGAAACCATCCTCTGCTGTGTGCACTTATTTTTTTGTTAATTAAATTTTTCCAAAACTGGAATTGATATTTTGACTATTTTATTTTTACTTAAAGTACAATAACTTTTAACATTTTAATTTTTTTTAATAGTATATTGACAGCATTGTTTTCTTTCAGAAATCCACTTAATTTTCTTTACCCTATTACTGAAATGGTAATTGACAAAAACAAGCTACATTGTCACCAGAAGAGCAATGCAAAATGTACAATTGATATTTCAAAATCATCTTTACAGCTTGAATTTCAATGATGCATTGGGGCAACGATTTTGTGAGAAACATCTTCACCCTTAAAGAAAGATTTTCTTAACTTCTTACCTGTGTGCTGATTAGATATCACCTGGTTTTCACATTAAACAGATTCCCACTTGAGAAAGCAGCAAGGATGCAGTGAGGTTTATGTTTCCTGGTGTCAACCTGTATTATTTCAGTGGACATTGTAATGAGGATGCATCTTGCTGCCTTTCCAATGAAGCAAGTTTTAATCAGTAATAGGTGAAAAACCATTCCTACAAAGCTGTTAATCAGAGACTTGCCTTTGTGGACACTTTTCAGAGAGCAAATGTGTTAGCATAAAAATAAAGCCATAAAATGGAGAGCTGATTAATCACTCAATTGGATTTCTCTGCCTGCATATTTTTTTTCTCTGCAACCCCATGCTAAATTGTGCTTCCTGTTTTTTATAAAATGACTTAATCAAATCTGACTCTGATTGCATCAGAGAAGGCCAGGTACCCTACACTATAAGAGGTGGTTTGAAATTTTTACTTGTCTACTTAAAGATCACCAAAATTTGATCACAAGGTCAATTACGTCCCTGGGTAGTATTGAACCACCAGCCTTTCGGTTAACAGCCGAATGCGCTAACCGATTGCACCATAGAGACAACTTGCAAAAGCATGTACTAACAAAGGCTAAAAAGCATTCATCTAGAAAGTTTCCTAGAAAAAGGTTAAAAAGGCAATAATCTGGAGAGTTTTGCAAGATTTTTCTTCCATTGACCAACAAAGAAACACATTGGTACTTTCACATGATGAGTGAGTACTTCAGGATCTCTGACACTTATGCGAGCAGTAGAGTGGCGCAGCGAAAGCGTGCTGGGCCCATAACCCAGAGGTCGGTGGATCGAAACCATCCTCTGCTATGTGCACTTATTTTTTTGTTAATTAAATTCTTCCAAAACTGGAATTGATATTTTGACTCTTTTATTTTTACTTAAAGTACAATAACTTTTAACATTTTAAGTTGTTTTAATAGTATATTGACAGCATTGTTTTCTTTCAGAAATCCACTTAATTTTCTTTACCCTATTACTGAAATGGTAATTGACAAAAACAAGCTACATTGTCACCAGAAGAGCAATGCAAAATGTACAATTGATATTTCAAAATCATCTTTCCATCTTGAATTTCAATGATGCATTGGGGCAACAATTTTGTGAGAAACATCTTTACCCTTAAAGAAAGATTTTCTTAACTTCTTACCTGTGTGCTGATTAGATATCACCTGGTTTTCACATTAAACAGATTCACACTTGAGAAAGCAGCAAGGATGCAGTGAGGTTTATGTTTCCTGGTGTCAAACTGTATTATTTCAGTGGACATTGTAATGAGGATGCATCTTGCTGCCTTTCCAATTAAGCAAGTTTTAATCAGTAATAGGTGAAAAACCATTCCTACAAAGGTGTTAATCAGAGACTTGCCTTTGTGGACACTTTTCAGAGAGCAAATGTGTTAGCATAAAAATAAAGCCATAAAATGGAGAGCTGATTAATCACTCAATTGGATTTCTCTGCCTGCATATTTTTTTTTCTCTGCAACCCCATGCTAAATTGTGCTTCCTGTTTTTTATAAAATGACTTAATCAAATCTGACTCTGATTGCATCAGAGAAGGCCAGGTACCCTACACTATAAGAGGTGGTTTGAAATTTTGACTTGTCTACTTAAAGATCAGCAAAATTTGATCACAAGGTCAATTACGTCCCTGGGTGGTATTGAAACACCAGCCTTTCGGTTAACAGCCGAATGCGCTAACCGATTGCACCACAGAGACAACTTGCAAAAGCATGTACTAACAAAGGCTAAAAAGCATTCATCTAGAAAGTTTCCTAGAAAAAGGTTAAAAAGGCAATAATCTGGAGAGTTTTGCAAGATTTTTCTTTCATTGACCAACGAAGAAACACATTGGTACTTTCACATGATGAGTGAGTACTTCAGGATCTCTGACACTTACGTGGGCAGAAGAGTGGTGCAGCGGAAGCGTGCTGGGCCCATAACCCAGAGGTCAGTGGATCGAAACCATCCTCTGCTATGTGCACTTATTTTTTTGTTAATTAAATTCTTCCAAAACTGGAATTGATATTTTGACTCTTTTATTTTTACTTAAAGTACAATAACTTTTAACATTTTAATTTGTTTTAATAGTATATTGACAGCATTGTTTTCTTTCAGAAATCCACTTAATTTTCTTTACCCTATTACTGAAATGGTAATTGACAAAAACAAGCTACATTGTCACCAGAAGAGCAATGCAAAATGTACAATTGATATTTCAAAATCATCTTTACAGCTTGAATTTCAATGATGCATTGGGGCAACGATTTTGTGAGAAACATCTTCACCCTTAAAGAAAGATTTTCTTAACTTCTTACCTGTGTGCTGATTAGATATCACCTGGTTTTCACATTAAACAGATTCCCACTTGAGAAAGCAGCAAGGATGCAGTGAGGTTTATGTTTCCTGGTGTCAACCTGTATTATTTCAGTGGACATTGTAATGAGGATGCATCTTGCTGCCTTTCCAATGAAGCAAGTTTTAATCAGTAATAGGTGAAAAACCATTCCTACAAAGCTGTTAATCAGAGACTTGCCTTTGTGGACACTTTTCAGAGAGCAAATGTGTTAGCATAAAAATAAAGCCATAAAATGGAGAGCTGATTAATCACTCAATTGGATTTCTCTGCCTGCATAATTTTTTTTCTCTGCAACCCCAATGCTAAATTGTGCTTCCTGTTTTTTATAAAATGACTTAATCAAATCTGACTCTGATTGCATCAGAGAAGGCCAGGTA
>NC_086447.1:15161486-15316486 GCF_028390025.1 Pseudophryne corroboree
CAGGAGTCGTCCCTACACATAAATATTCTGGAACTGAGGGCCATTTACAATGCCCTAAGTCTGGCAAGGCCTCTGCTTCAAAACCAGCCGGTGCTGATCCAATCAGACAACATCACGGCAGTCGCCCATGTAAACCGACAGAGCGGCACAAGAAGCAGGATGGCGATGGCAGAAGCCACAAGGATTCTCCGATGGGCGGAAAATCACGTCTTAGCACTGTCAGCAGTGTTCATTCCGGGAGTGGACAACTGGGAAGCAGGCTTCCTCAGCAGACACGACCGACACCCGGGAGAGTGGGGACTTCATCCAGAAGTCTTCCAACTGTTGGTAAACCGTTGGGAAAGGCCACAGGTGGACATGATGGCGTCCCGCCTAAACAAAAAACTAGATATTGCGCCAGGTCAAGGGACCCTCAGGCAATAGCTGTGGACGCTCTAGTGACATCGTGGGTGTACCAGTCGGTTTATGTATTCCCTCCTCTGCCTCTCATACCAAGGGTACTGAGAATAATAAGAAAACGAGGAGGAAGAACGATACTCGTGGTTCCGGATGGGCCAAGAAGAGCTTGGTACCCAGAACTTACAGAGATAATATCAGAGGACCCATGGCCTCTACCGCTCAGACAGGATCTGCTACAGCAGGGGCCCTGTCTGTTCCAAGACTTACCGCGGCTGCGTTGGACGGCATGGCGGTTGAATTCCGGATCCTAAAGCAAAAGGGCATTCCGGAGGAAGTCATTCCTACGCTGATAAAAGCCAGGAAAGAAGTAACCGCAAACCATTATCACCGTATTTGGCGAAAATATGTTGCGTGGTGTGAGGCCAGGAAGGCCCCAACAGAGGAATTTCAGCTGGGTCGTTTTCTGCACTTCCTACAGTCGGGAGTGACTATGGGCCTAAAATTGGGTTCCATTAAGGTCCAGATTTCGGCTCTGTCAATTTTCTTCCAGAAAGAACTGGCTTCACTGCCTGAAGTTCAGACTTTTGTAAAGGGAGTGCTACATATTCAGCCCCCTTTTGTGCCTCCTGTGGCACCGTGGGATCTCAACGTGGTGTTGAGTTTCCTGAAATCACATTGGTTTGAGCCACTTAAAACTGTGGATCTGAAATATCTCACGTGAAAAGTGGTCATGTTATTGGCCTTGGCTCCGGCCAGGCGTGTGTCAAAATTGGCGGCTTTGTAATGTAAAAGCCCTTATCTGATTTTCCATATGGATAGGGCAGAATTGAGGACTCGTCCCCAGTTTCTCCCTAAGGTGGTATCAGCTTTTCACTTGAACCAACCTATTGTAGTGCCTGCGGCTACTAGGGACTTGGAAGATTCCAAGTTACTGGACGTAGTCAGGGCCTTAAAGAATTATATTTCCAGGACGGCTGGAGTCAGGAAAACTGACTCGCTTCTTATCCTGTAGGCACCCAACAGAATAGGTGCTCCTGCTTCTAAGCAGACTATTGCTCGCTGAATTTGTAGCACAATTCAGCTGGAGCATTCTGCGGCTGGATTGCCGCATCCTAAATCAGTGAAAGCCCATTCCACGAGGAAGGGGGCTCATCTTGGGCAGCTGCCCGAGGGGTCTCGGCTTTACAACTTTGCCGAGCTGCAACTTGGTCAGGGGCAAACACGTTTGCTAAATTCTACAAATTTGATACCCTGGCTGAGGAGGACCTTGAGTTCTCTCATTCGGTGCTGCAGAGTCATCCGCACTCTCCCGCCCGTTTGGGAGCTTTGGTATAATCCCCATGGTCCTTACGGAGTTCCCAGCATCCACTAGGACATCAGAGAAAATAAGATTTTACTCACCGGTAAATCTATTTCTCGTAGTCCGTAGTGGATGCTGGGCGCCCATCCCAAGTGCGGATTGTCTGCAATACTTGTATATAGTTATTGCCTAACTAAAGGGTTATTGTTGAGCCATCTGTTGAGAGGCTCAGTTATATTTCATACTGTTAACTGGGTATAGTATCACGAGTTATACGGTGTGATTGGTGTGGCTGGTATGAGTCTTACCCTGGATTCAAAATCCTTCCTTATTGTGTCAGCTCTTCCGGGCACAGTATCCTAACTGAGGTCTGGAGGAGGGGCATAGAGGGAGGAGCCAGTGCACACCAGATAGTACCAAATATTTCTTATAGAGTGCCCAGTCTCCTGCGGAGCCCGTCTATTCCCCATGGTCCTTACGGAGTTCCCAGCATCCACTACGGACTACGAGAAATAGATTTACCGGTGAGTAAAATCTTATTATATTAACAAGTGGGGAACAATTGCCTAGTTAACTCCTTGACTTTTGCTGGTTCCCTAATACTTCCCTATAAGGAAAGCAGTGACAGGAGGGAAGGAGATCTAAGATACCGGAAAGTATCACTTAATTTATGCATTGTATATTCCTATTTGGATATGTATAGTTTCACAGACTATTAACTGAGATAATATATCAGCAACTTCTTAGTCCAGAGAAATTTTAAGTGAAAGGACAGAGACCTCTAGTGGGGATTGTTTTCAACATCTCAGGAGTTATTATTTCAAGAATTGGAAACATTCATATGTTAAAGATACAATTTCCCTTCAAAGAGAGGAACTTTTGGATACAAATAGGATAGTGAACACATAGTAACTAGTTACAGGATTCTGGATGTCTTCTACACTAAGATACATTTGTACAGGATTTCTGCATACTTACCAAAACTAGAATTTATATATATATATATTGTGACAAGAACACTGGGATAGTGTTTGAGGGCAGGTATGTTTGTCCCAGGTTCTTATCTTACATGTTTTAGAAAATGAAAACTTCTAGGAATATGTTTTGTTTTGTTAGAACCTTTTCAGTTTGCTGGAAAAGCTGGATAAGGGCCCTGAGAGAGAGATAAGGCGAGTTCCAGACATTGAGCCCAGTTTGGATCTTTGGCCTCACAGAGGGCTAATCAGGGCTTTCAGCTGTGCAAGAGCCTTATATGGCTTCTAGCCTGATTAATGTGTGCAGACTGCCTGGGAAGACTGCAGGATCTCTGTGAGAGAAACACGCTTCCTGATACAAGTGAGCTATACAGTGTTTATTGGAGAACTCTGTGTTTTTGTTTAGTGATAGTTAGGAACACATTGTGTTTAGTTAGTGCCGGACAGGCAAGGTATTTTCTTTTGGTGTTTGTTTTATTTTCTGTATAATAAAACTGGCTGGGGCCAGTTGTACCAGAAACTGGACTTGTGTGGTTCCTCAGCTGCTGCGTGCTGCCATTTACCCCAGGAAACGGCACCTTGTACCCCTACAGTGTTACAACTTGGTGGAGAATGCAAGCATGCCGTTCTACGCATAAGTGAAAGCAGCAGCTTTGTGAGGCCTGCAGAAAACGGTGGTTTATGCAGATACAGCCCAGTGTGAAGTTACTGAGACTCACCCTGAGGATTTGATATATGTCCTGGGTGAAAGCTGCTACAAAGCCGCCTGAAAAGTCTGTCGACATGGAGGAACTGCTCAAAGCCTTGCTGCAAGCTACAGCGGCTCAGCAGGAGGCCAACAGACAGCAGCAGGTGGCAATGGAGGAAAATTGGAGACTACAGCGAGAGGCCTTAACAGAAGTGGTGCAGAGCCTTGCAGCCCAGATAGGAGATATGGCCATCAGTGCTCCGACCAGCTCTAGTTCTATGCGGGCCAGTCACTTCCTGCAGAAAATGACAGAGGCTGATGATGTGGAGGCCTACCTGACCACGTTTGAAAGGACTGCAGAGCATGAGAACTGGCTGAAAGCACAGTGGGCCAGTCTGCTGGCACCTTTTCTGTCAGGTGAGCCCCAAAAAGCGTACTTTGATTTAAGCCCTGCTGAGGCTCGGGACTATGATAAACTAAAGACTGAGATCCTGACCCGCCTGGGAGTCACGCTGTCAGTACGAGCACAACGGGTGCACCGTTGGGTGTACGCCATGGAGAAGCCTCCTCGCTCCCAGATGCACGACCTTATTCAGCTAACAAAAAAATGGTTACAGCCAGAGACCTTAACTGGTCCCCAGATGGTTGAAAGAGTTGTCATGGACCGCTACTTGAGATCTTTGCCCATGGTCCTGCGCAAGTGGGTGAGCCATGGAAACCCGGGTACTGCTGACCAATTAGTTGACATGGTAGAGAGGTATTTGGCAGCAGAGGAACTACTGATGACCACCCAGCAACCCATAGATCCTCGACAGCACCCTTCAGTAAAGACAGGTAAGACTGTTCCATGGTAAAACGTTGCTGGGCGGTTAAGAGAATGCAAGGCTGGAGAGACTGTAAATACTGGCCCTGGAGACAGGCCAATGGGGCTAGAACGGTCTATGCTGCCCAAACGGGTTGATAATCATGTGGTTAAATGTTTTAGGTGTGATATGCCAGGTCATGTTATTGCCAATTGCCCAGTCACGCAAGAACCCATGCAATGTGATGCTGCCTTTGAATGTCGCAGAATGTCTTTCTTTGCTAGGTTAGCCTGTACTGTGGTACCTTCACCTGAGCTGGAAAAACAAATGTGTGATGTGTTCTTAGAGGGTAACCGGGTAGAGGCCTTGCTAGATTCAGGAAGTTTAGTTACCCTCGTGGAAGCTGGGTTAGTGAACCCCTTAAAGGTACAGCAAATACCTATTGGAGTAACTTGCATACATGGGGATACCCAACATTATGTCACTGCTGAAGTGAATATAGAAACCTGTTGTGGGTCAGCACTTGTTAAAGTAGGACTGGTCCCCACCTTGGTGCATGAGGCCATAATAGGGAGGGATTTTCCTCATTTTTGGAAACTGTGGGAATCAGGTTTATCAACAGATGTGAGAAGTAAAGAGCCAGTTGATAATACCGGTGATTATGTGGATGTACGTGTGTCTTCGGAACTTTCTGACCCTTTGCCTTTTGCTAGTTTGGCTGGGGAAGTGACAGATGGGGAGTCCAGTGAGGACCCTCTTGCTGGGAACAGAGACATAGTAGTTATAATTGAAAGCGTGCCTGACCTGGAGGTAAAGAAGGATCTGTTTGCGTCTGAACAGTTAAAGGATCCTACCTTAATAAAGGCTAGAGAGAATGTTAAGGTTGTTAATGGGGAACCTGTGGTACCAGGTGACAGGGTTACGTATCCCCACATGGCCATCTGTAATGAGCTCTTGTACCACATTGTCAAAAGGGGTGAGGATGTGGTGGAACAGCTGGTAGTTCCCCAGCCTTATCGTCGAACGGTACTAGATTTAGCTCATAGTCACGTTACCGCAGGACATTTAGGGGCAGAAAAAAACACTGAAAGAGTTTTACAAAGGTTCTTTTGGCCAGGGGTTTATAAAGAAGTGTCTGAATATTGTTCTTCCTGTCCTGAATGCCAGTATCATGCCCCTAGACCCCATTTCAGGAGCCCACTAGTTCCCATGCCTATTATAGAGGTCCTGTTTGACAGAATAGCCATGGATCTCGTGGGGCCCTTGTTAAAGTCTGCTCGGGGCCATCAGTATATCCTGGTAATTATGGACTACGCCACTCGATATCCTGAGGCTGTCCCTTTACGCACTATCACAACCAAGGCGATAGCTAGGGAGCTGGTGCAGGTTTTTAGTAGAGTGGGAATACCAAAAGAAATTTTGACTGACCAAGGTACTCCATTTATGTCAAGGATCATGAAAGAATTGTGCAAATTTTTTAAGGTCACTCACCTCAGGACGTCCATCTACCATCCCCAAACTGACGGGTTGGTGGAATGGTTTAATAAAACATCAAACAGTATGTTAAAAAAGGTTGTTGAGAGAGATGGGAAAAACTGGGATTGTTTGTTGCCCTACTTGTTAATGGCCATCAGAGAAGTTCCTCAGTCCTCTACGGGGTTTTCTCCATTTGATTTGTTGTATGGTAGACACCCCAGAGGGCTGTTGGACATTGCCAAAAAGACGTGGGAAGGACAGCCCACTCCTTATGGAAGCGTTATTGATCATGTAACACAAATGCAGAATAGGATTGCAGCCGTGGTACCTATTGTCAGAGAGCACACGAAACAGGCCCAAAGTGCTCAACAGAGGGTATATACCGGAGTGCCAAGATACGGGAATTTGCTCCTGGAGATAGAGTTCTTGTTTTGGTACCCACTGTGGAAAGCGTTAAAAGTGACTTTGTGTTCACAACCGGTATTGATAACACCAGATTTTTCAAAAGAATTTGTGGTACAGACAGATGCCTCAGAGGTAGTGATAGGGGCTGTGTTGTCCCAAACCAGAGATGGGGACGAACACCCTATCATTTATTTGAGTAGGAAACTCAATGATCATGAAAAAAGGTATGCCATTGTGGAAAAGGAGGCTTTGGCCATTAAGTCAGCACTAGATACCTTGAGATATTACCTCTTGGGTAGACAATTCAGACTAGTGACAGATCATGCCCCTTTAAAATGGATGTATGTAAATAGAGGCAAGAATGCTCGTGTAACTAGATGGTTTCTAGCGTTGCAGGATTTTAAGTTTACTGTCGAACATAGACCGGGTACACAATTGGCCAACGCAGATGCATTGTCCCGCATCTTCTGTTTGGGGGCTACAAGTGTTCCGGCCCCTAGTTTGAAACAGGGGAGGGGGATATGTGACAAGAACACTGGGATAGTGTTTGAGGGCAGGTATGTTTGTCCCAGGTTCTTGTCTTACATGTTTTAGAAAATGAAAACTTCTAGGAAAATGCTTTTGTTTTGTTAGAACCTTTTCAGTTTGCTGGAAAAGCTGGATAAGGGCCCTGAGAGAGAGATACGGCAAGTTCCAGACATTGGGCCCATTTTGGATCTTTGGCCTCACAGAGGGCTAATCAGAGCTTTCAGCTGTGCAAGAGCCTTATATGGCTTCTAGCCTGATTAATGTGTGCAGACTGCCTGGGAAGACTGAAGGATCTCTGTGAGAGAAACACGCTTCCTGATACAAGTGAGCGATACAGTGTGTACTGGAGAACTCTGTGTTTTTGTTTAGTGATAGTTAGGAACATCTTGTGTTTAGTTAGTGCCGGACAGGAAAGGTATTTTCTTTTGGTGTTTGTTTTATTTTCTGTATAATAAAACTGGCTGCGGACAGTTTTACCAGAAACTGGACTTGTGTGGTTCCTCAGCTGCTGCGTGCTGCCATTTACCCCAGGAAACGGCACCTTGTACCCTTACAGTGTTACAACTTATATTCAACATCTAAATACCTTGCTTGTCAGGAGAAGATTTACCGGTTACATATATATGCATATATATCAGTGGCGTAAGTTCGGCCCAGTCGCCCGGAGGCATGATAAATGTTGGTGCCCCTCTACATATACACACACATACCATATGTAGCTATCCGGCACTAAGGGTGAACAGTAGCAGCGTGCTCAGGTACCTTTCCCAATAGTAATATAGATACACATAGAAAGTGGACGCACACCAAGTCAGTCATTACAATAAAACAGACACCAGCATACCTTTATAGTACACCTACAGTGCTCCCTCACCCGCCAGCGGGTCTCGATGGAGATGCTTTGGCGCAGCGGCGTGCCGATATAACTAGTGTTCACTCTAGGATTTTTTTTAGGGCAGGGTGCTGATCACGGGGAGGGCACATTTTTCCATTCGGGAGGGCACATTTTTAAGTTAGATGGGCAAACTTAGGTACATACTATAATGCTTGGTGCTCCCATTCCTATAGGCCAAAACATGGACAGTGCGGAAGGCGCGCAGCAAAAATCTAGGGGCGTTGTTTTGTGGGGAAGCACTAAGGCACCCTGCACCAGGTAGAGAGCACTGAGGCACACTGCACCAGGTAGAGAGCAATGAAGCACACTGCACCAGGTAGAGAGCACTGTGGCACACTGCACCAGGTAGAGAGCACTGAGGCACACTGCACCAGGTAGCGAGCAATGAGGCACACTGCACCAGGTTGAGAGCAATGAGGCACACTGCACCAGGTAGAGAGCACTGAGGCACACTGCACCAGGTTGAGAGCAATGAGGCACACTGCACCAGGTAGAGAGCACTGAGGCACACTGCACCAGGTAGAGAGCAATGAGGCACACTACACCAGGTAGAGAGCACTGAGGCACACTGCACCAGGTAGAGAGCACTGAGGCACACTGCACCAGGTAGAGAGCACTGAGGCACACTGCACCAGGTAGAGAGCACTGAGGCACACTGCACCAGGTAGAGAGCACTGAGGCACACTGCACCAGGTAGAGAGCACTGAGACACATTGCACCAGGTAGAGAGCACTGAGACACACTGCACCAGGTAGAGAGCACTGAGACACACTGCACCAGGTAGAGAGCACTGAGACACATTGCACCAGGTAGAGAGCACTGAGGCACACTGCACCAGGTAGAGAGCACTGAGACACATTGCACCAGGTAGAGAGCACTGAGACACATTGCACCAGGTAGAGAGCACTGAGACACATTGCACCAGGTAGAGAGCACTGAGGCACACTGCACCAGGTAGAGAGCACTGAGACACATTGCACCAGGTAGAGAGCACTGAGGCACACTGCACCAGGTAGAGAGCACTGAGGCACACTGCACCAGGTAGAGAGCACTGAGACACATTGCACCAGGTAGAGAGCACTGAGGCACACTGCACCAGGTAGAGAGCACTGAGACACACTGCACCAGGTAGAGAGCACTGAGACACACTGCACCAGGTAGAGAGCACTGAGACACATTGCACCAGGTAGAGAGCACTGAGACACATTGCACCAGGTAGAGAGCACTGAGGCACACTGCACCAGGTAGAGAGCACTGAGACACACTGCACCAGGTAGAGAGCACTGAGACACACTGCACCAGGTAGAGAGCACTGAGACACATTGCACCAGGTAGAGAGCACTGAGACACACTGCACCAGGTAGAGAGCACTGAGGCACACTGCACCAGGTAGAGAGCACTGAGGCACACTGCACCAGGTAGAGAGCACTGAGACACATTGCACCAGGTAGAGAGCACTGAGGCACACTGCACCAGGTAGAGAGCACTGAGGCACACTGCACCAGGTAGAGAGCACTGAGGCACACTGCACCAGGTAGAGAGCACTGAGACACATTGCACCAGGTAGAGAGCACTGAGGCACACTGCACCAGGTAGAGAGCACTGAGGCACACTGCACCAGGTAGAGAGCACTGAGGCACACTGCACCAGGTAGAGAGCACTGAGGCACACTGCACCAGGTAGAGAGCACTGAGACACATTGCACCAGGTAGAGAGCACTGAGGCACACTGCACCAGGTAGAGAGCACTGAGGCACACTGCACCAGGTAGAGAGCACTGAGGCACACTGCACCAGGTAGAGAGCACTGAGACACATTGCACCAGGTAGAGAGCACTGAGACACATTGCACCAGGTAGAGAGCACTGAGACACATTGCCCCAGGTAGAGAGCACTGAGACACATTGCACCAGGTAGAGAGCACTGAGGCACACTGCACCAGGTAGAGAGCACCGAGGCACACTGCACCAGGTAGAGAGCACTGAGACACATTGCACCAGGTAGAGAGCACTGAGGCACACTGCACCAGGTAGAGAGCACTGAGGCACACTGCACCAGGTAGAGAGCACTGAGGCACACTGCACCAGGTAGAGAGCACTGAGACACATTGCACCAGGTAGAGAGCACTGAGGCACACTGCACCAGGTAGAGAGCACTGAGGCACACTGCACCAGGTAGAGAGCACTGAGGCACACTGCACCAGGTAGAGAGCACTGAGACACATTGCACCAGGTAGAGAGCACTGAGGCACACTGCACCAGGTAGAGAGCACTGAGGCACACTGCACCAGGTAGAGAGCACTGAGGCACACTGCACCAGGTAGAGAGCACTGAGGCACACTGCACCAGGTAGAGAGCACTGAGACACATTGCACCAGGTAGAGAGCACTGAGGCACACTGCACCAGGTAGAGAGCACTGAGGCACACTGCACCAGGTAGAGAGCACTGAGACACATTGCACCAGGTAGAGAGCACTGAGACACATTGCACCAGGTAGAGAGCACTGAGACACATTGCCCCAGGTAGAGAGCACTGAGACACATTGCACCAGGTAGAGAGCACTGAGGCACACTGCACCAGGTAGAGAGCACTGAGGCATACTGCACCAGGTAGAGAGCACTGAGACACATTGCACCAGGTAGAGAGCACTGAGGCACACTGCACCAGGTAGAGAGCACTGAGACACATTGCACCAGGTAGAGAGCACTGAGGCACACTGCACCAGGTAGAGAGCACTGAGGCACACTGCACCAGGTAGAGAGCACTGAGGCACACTGCACCAGGTAGAGAGCACTGAGGCACACTGCACCAGGTAGAGAGCACTGAGACACATTGCACCAGGTAGAGAGCACTGAGGCACACTGCACCAGGTAGAGAGCACTGAGACACATTGCACCAGGTAGAGAGCACTGAGACACACTGCACCAGGTAGAGAGCACTGAGACACACTGCACCAGGTAGAGAGCACTGAGACACATTGCACCAGGTAGAGAGCACTGAGACACACTGCACCAGGTAGAGAGCACTGAGGCACATTGCACCAGGTAGAGAGCACTGAGGCACACTGCACCAGGTAGAGAGCACTGAGACACACTGCACCAGGTAGAGAGCACTGAGACACATTGCACCAGGTAGAGAGCACTGAGACACACTGCACCAGGTAGAGAGCACTGAGGCACATTGCACCAGGTAGAGAGCACTGAGGCACACTGCACCAGGTAGAGAGCACTGAGGCACACTGCACCAGGTAGAGAGCACTGAGGCACACTGCACCAGGTAGAGAGCACTGAGACACACTGCACCAGGTAGAGAGAACTGAGGCACACTGCACCAGGTAGAGAGCACTGAGACACACTGCACCAGGTAGAGAGCACTGAGACACATTGCACTAGGTAGAGAGCACTGAGACACACTGCACCAGGTAGAGAGCACTGAGGCACATTGCACCAGGTAGAGAGCACTGAGGCACACTGCACCAGGTAGAGAGCACTGAGGCACACTGCACCAGGTAGAGAGCACTGAGGCACACTGCACCAGGTAGAGAGCACTGAGACACACTGCACCAGGTAGAGAGAACTGAGACACATTGCACCAGGTAGAGAGCACTGAGACACACTGCACCAGGTAGAGAGCACTGAGATTGAAGTTTACAGCTGCAAAATACTTACAAGGTTAATTCAGCCCAGGGGGACTCTCATGTGCTTACCGGGTCCGGCGGCGTGGCGGGGTCCGGCAGGCAGCAAACGGCAGGGCGCACAAAAACGGGCAGGGCGGGATTCAGCTGTCTAAGGGGCAGGGCGCAGCGCCCTGTGAAAGACACCTAGCATGAACACTAGATATATATATATAAAAAACACACAAACGCCTCATTCACTTAAACACACAAACGCCTCATTCACTTAAACACACACATGTCTCTTTCTCTTAAACACACACGCTGCTTACACACACACACCTCCTTTACTTAAAAACACACACGCCGCTTTCACTTAAACAACCACACATGCCTTTAACTTACACACACACACACACACACACACACACACACACCTTTCACTTACATACACACACACACACACACACACACACACACCTTTCACACACACACACACACACACACACACACACACACACACACACACATTCAGAACGGACACCCCTCCATATATTTATAATGTAGTGTGTACCCAGACCAGGTGTGTGCTCTGTACATAGGCCTGTAGAAATGCTCAAATGCCTACTTTAATCCTTTCCTCTCACACACATGCCTCTCACTTACACACAAACACACCTCCCACACACGTGCCTCTCACTTACACACACACAAACACACACACCTCTCACACACGCCTCTCACTTACACACACACACCTCTCACTTACAAACACACCTCTCACACACGTGTCTCTCACTTACACACAAACACACCTCTCACACACGCCTCTCACTTACACACACACACCTCTCACACACATGCCTCTCACTTACACACACATACATGCCTCTCACTTACACACACACACACACACACATGCCTCTCACTTACACACACATACATGACTCTCACTTACACACGTACATGCCTCTCACTTACACACACATACATGCCTCTCACTTACACACACACACATGCCTCTCACTTACACACACATACATGCCTCTCACTTACACACACATACATGCCTCTCACTTACACACACATACATGCCTCTCACTTACACACACACATGCCTCTCACTTACACACACATACATGCCTCTCCCTTACACACACACACACACACACACACACACACACACACATACACATGCCTCTCACTTACACACACACACACACACACACACACACACACACACATGCCTCTCACTTACACACACACATGCCTCTCACTTACACACACACACACACACACACACACACACACACACATACATGCCTCTCACTTACACACACATACATGCCTCTCACTTACACACACATACATACATACATACATGCCTCTCACTTACACACACACACATGCCTCTCACTTACACACACACACATGCCTCTCACTTACACACACATACATGCCTCTCACTTACACACACATACATGCCTCTCACTTACACACACACACATGCCTCTCACTTACACACACATACATGCCTCTCACTTACACACACATACATGCCTCTCACTTACACACACACACATGCCTCTCACTTACACACACACACACACACGCCTCTCACTTACACACACATACATGCCTCTCACTTACACACACATACATGCCTCTCACTTACACACACATGCCTCTCACTTACACACATACATGCCTCTCACTTACACACACATACATGCCTCTCACTTACACACACATACATGCCTCTCTCACACACACATACCTCTCACTTACACACACATACATGCCTCTCACTTACACACACACACACACACACACACACACACACACACACACACATGCCTCTCACACACACATACATGCCTCTCACTTACACACACATACATGCCTCTCACTTACACACACACACACATGCCTCTCACTTACACACACATACATGCCTCTCACTTACACACACATACATGCCTCTCACCTACACACACATACATGCCTCTCACTTACACACACATACATGCCTCTCACTTACACACACACACATGCCTCTCGCCTCCTTTAATCCTTTCCTCTCACACACATGCCTCTCACTTACACACAAGCACACCTCTCACACACGTGCCTCTCACTTACACACACACCTCTCACACACGCCTCTTACTTACACTCACACACGTGCCTCTCACTTACAAACACACCTCTCACCCACGTGCCTCTCACTTACACACAAACACACCTCTCACACACGCCTCTCACTTACACACACACACCTCTCACACACCTGCCTCTCACTTACACACACATACATGCCTCTCACTTACACACACATACATGCCTCTCACTTACACACACACACACACACACACACACCTCTCACTTACACACACATACATGCCTCTCACTTACACACACACACATGCCTCTCACTTACACACACATACATGCCTCTCACTTACACACACACACACACACACACATGCCTCTCACACACACATACATGCCTCTCACTTACACACATATATGCCTCTCACTTACACACACATACATGCCTCTCACTTACACACACATACATGCCTCTCACTTACACACACACACACACACACACACACACACACACACACACACACATGCCTCTCACTTACACACACACACATGCCTCTCACTTACACACACATACATGCCTCTCACTTACACACACATACATGCCTCTCACTTACACACACATGCCTCTCACTTACACACATACATGCCTCTCACTTACACACACATACATGCCTCTCACTTACACACACATACATGCCTCTCTCACACACACATACCTCTCACTTACACACACATACATGCCTCTCACTTACACACACACACACACACACACACACATGCCTCTCACACACACATACATGCCTCTCACTTACACACACATACATGCCTCTCACTTACACACACACACATGCCTCTCACTTACACACACATACATGCCTCTCACTTACACACACATACATGCCTCTCACCTACACACACATACATGCCTCTCACTTACACACACACATGCCTCTCACTTACACACACACATGCCTCTCGCTTACACACACACACACACACACACACATGCCTCTCACTTACACACACATACATGCCTCTCACTTACACACACATACATGCCTCTCACTTACACACACATACATGCCTCTCACTTACACACACACACACACACACACACACACACACACACACACACACACATGCCTCTCACTTACACACATACATGCCTCTCACTTACACACACATACATGCCTCTCACTTACACACACATTCATGCCTCTCACTTACACACACACACACACACACACACACACACATGCCTCTCACTTACACACACATACATGCCTTTCACTTACACACACATACATGCCTCTCACTTACACACACACACACACACACACACACACACACACACGCCTCTCACTTACACACATACATGCCTCTCACTTACACAAACATACATGCCTCTCACTTACACACACACACACACACACACACACACACACACACACACACACATGCCTCTCACTTACACACACATACATGCCTCTCACACACATGCCACTCACATCACACGCACACACACACACACACACACACACATGCATTTTTTACTTGAATGCACAGCTTTCCTTAAAAACACACACACACACACACACACCTCACTTAAAAACAAGCACACACAAAACACAGCGTTTACCACCAAATCCACCTCTCCCCCACCCCCCACACAGTGCCTACCTTTGTCTATCATCAGGCTCAGGGAGCACGGAGGAGCAGAGAACTTCCCTCGGCTGGCTACTAGAAGGGCCCGGGAGGCGCTGGGAGGCGCTGTGCTCTAGCTGTAAATACAGGAGGCAGCTCCCGTGTCACTGACACAGCTCCTCCGTCTGCAATAGCAGCGCGGTCCTCAGGCAGCGGGAGACAGTGGAGGAGAGGTGTCCCCTTGCGGTCAGGAGCCCGGCGGCAGCCGACTCCACTGCCTCCCACAGTTCCGCCACTGATATACATAAAAGCTTTCTATAAGAACTGCCGTTAGCATTTGGATGAGACTTCAAGAATAGAGGGATGGTAAAGGAATAGAGGGATGGTAAAGGAATAGAGGGATGGTAAAGGAATAGAGGGATGGTAAAGGAATAGAGGGATGGTAAAGGAATAGAGGGATGGTAAAGGAATAGAGGGATGGTAAAGGAATAGAGGGATGGTAAAGGAATAGAGGGATGGTAAAGGAATAGAGGGATGGTAAAGGAATGCAGGATTAATGAGTTCAGTATATTATGGTGTATTGTATAAAAAACATCTGTTACGTCCTTGTCATATGTTACAATGGAATGTAGATGTTATTAGTATATGGTAATTCAGAAGATACTAGTAAAGAAAAGAGAAAATCTATATAAGATGTGATGTGTATTGTATATGCTACTTACCTGAAGGTTATGTTTATTGGCCCTCATTCCGAGTTGATCGCTCGCTAGCTGCTTTTAGCAGCATTGCACACGCTAAGCCGCCGCCCTCTGGGAGTGAATCTTAGCTTAGCAGAATTGCGAACGAAAGATTAGCAGAATTGCGAATAGACACTTCTTACCAGTTTCTGAGTAGCTCCAGACTTACTCCTACACTGCGATCAGTTCAGTCTGTTTCGTTCCTGGTTTGACGTCACAAACACACCCAGCGTTCGCCCAGACACTCCCCCGTTTCTCCAGACACTCCCGCGTTTTTCCCAGAAACAGCAGCGTTTTTTCACACACACCCATAAAACGGCAAGTTTCCGCCCAGAAACACCCACTTCCTTTCAATCACACTACGATCACCAGAACGAAGAGATTTCTTCGTTAAGCCGTGAGTAAAATAACAAACTTCTTAGCAAATTTACTTGACGCAGCCGCAGTGCGAACATTGTGCATGCGCAGTTAGCAGAAAATCGCACCGATGCGAAGAAAAATAACGAGCGAACAACTCGGAATGAGGGCCAATGTGAATTAATTCCAAAAGGTAACCCAAGAAGTAGATTCTTCCTATAATAGAAAATATACATAAGTGTGTAGGGTTATCCCAAACTGAGCCCTTGTCTATTATTATCAATAAGTAGTAAAAAAAAGTTTGGGTGGAGGCACTTTAATAATTAATTATTAGTAATTAACTGTCAGATAAAGGGTTACACAGTATTGGGTGCAGGCTTAGGGGGATAAGTATATAGTAATAGGTGCTGAGATAGGGAGTAAGGGAACAGTATAGAGTGCAGGGCTTTGGGTAAAAACACATTAGTGGGAGCAGTGGGTGCAGGGACAGTGGGGTAAGGACACAGCAGTGGGAGCAGTGGGTGCAGGGTCAGTGGGGTAAGGACACAGCAGTGGGAGCAGTGGGTGCAGGGTCAGTGGGGTAAGGACACAGTAGTGGGAGCAGTGGGTGCAGGGTCATTGGGGTAAGGAGGACACAGTAGTGGGAGCAGTGGGTGCAGGGTCAGTGGGGTAAAGACATAGTAGTGGGTGCAGGGTCAGTGGGGTAAAGACATAGTAGTGGGTGCAGGGTCAGTGGGGTAAAGACATAGTAGTGGGTGCAGGGTCAGTGGGGTAAGGACACAGTAGTGGGTGCAGGGTCAGTGGGGTAAAGACATAGTAGTGGGTGCAGGGTCAGTGGGGTAAGGACACAGTAGTGGGAGCAGGGTCAGTGTGGTAAGGACACAGTAGTGGGAGCAGTGGGTGCAGAGTCAGTGGGGTAAAGACACAGTAGTGTGAGCAGTGGGTGCAGGGTCAGTGGGGTAAGGACACAGTAGTGGGAGCAGTGGGTGCAGGGTCAGTGGGGTAAGGACACAGTAGTGGGAGCAGTGGGTGCAGGGTCAGTGGGGTAAGGACACAGTAGTGGGTGCAGGGTCAGTGTGGTAAGGACACAGTAGTGGGTGCAGGGTCAGTGTGGACTGGTAAGGACACAGTAGTGGGTGCAGGGTCAGTGGGGTAAAGACA
Source organism: Pseudophryne corroboree (assembly GCF_028390025.1). Taxonomy (NCBI): domain Eukaryota; kingdom Metazoa; phylum Chordata; class Amphibia; order Anura; family Myobatrachidae; genus Pseudophryne; species Pseudophryne corroboree. Next base: position 15,178,577 of record NC_086447.1, read on the forward strand.
TAGTAGTGGGAGCAGGGTCTGTGGGGTAAGGACACAGTAGTGGGAGCAGGGTCAGTGGGGTAAGGACACAGTAGTGGGCGCAGGGTCAGTGGGGTAAGGACACAGTAGTGGGTACAGGGTCAGTGGGGTAAAGACTAGTGATGAGCGGGTTCGGTTTCTCGGAAACCGAACCCCCCCGAACTTCACGCTTTTTACACGGGTCCGAGGCAGACTCGGATCTTCCCGCCTTGCTCGGCTAACCCGAGCGCGCCCGAACGTCATCATCCCGCTGTCGGATTCTCGCGAGGCTCGTATTCTATCGCGAGACTCGGATTCTATATAAGGAGCCGCGCGTCGCCGCCATTTTCACACGTGCATTGAGATTGATAGGGAGAGGTCGTGGCTGGCGTCCTCTCCGTTTAGAATAGAAATAGATAGTGAGAGTGAGACACTTGATTTACTGGAGCTTAGGAGTACTCAGAGAGTGCAGAGTTTACTAGTGACTGACCAGTGACCACCAGTGCAGTTTTATTATTATTTAATATAATCCGTTCTCTGCCTGAAAAAAAACGATACACAGTGACACAGTAACAGTATACCATATCTGTGCTCAGCCTCAGTGTGCTGCATCATCTATGTATATCTGACTGTGCTGAGTGCTCAGTGCTCACACAGCTTAATTGTGGGGGAGACTGGGGAGCAGTTATAGCAGGAGTACATTAACAGTGCACACTTTTGCTGCCAGAGTGCCACTGCCAGTGTGACTGACCAGTGACCAGTGACCACCAGTATATTGTGATTGTCTGCCTGCAAAAGTTAAACACTCGTCGTGTGGTGTTTTTATTCTATAAACGCATTCTGCTGACAGTGTCCAGCAGGTCCGTCATTATATAATATATACCTGTCCGGCTGCAGTAGTGATATATATATATTTTTTATGTCATTATCATCCATTCTATATTAGCAGCAGACGCAGTACGGTAGTCCACGGCTGTAGCTACCTCTGTGTCGGCAGTCGCTCGTCCATCCATAATTGTATACCACCTACCTGTTGTGTTTTTTTTTTCTATCTTCTTGATACTAGTAGCTTACTTTAGGAGTCTGCAGTGCTGACAGTGTCCAGCAGGTCCGTCATTATATAATATATACCTGTCCGGCTGCAGTAGTGATATATATATATTTTTTATATCATTATCATCCAGTCTATATTAGCAGCAGACGCAGTACGGTAGTCCACGGCTGTAGCTACCTCTGTGTCGGCAGTCGCTCGTCCATCCATAATTGTATACCACCTACCTGTTGTGTTTTTTTTTTTTCTATCTTCTTGATACTAGTAGCTTACTTTAGGAGTCTGCAGTGCTGACAGTGTCCAGCAGGTCCGTCATTATATAATATATACCTGTCCGGCTGCAGTAGTGATATATATATATTTTTTATATCATTATCATCCAGTCTATATTAGCAGCAGACGCAGTACGGTAGTCCACGGCTGTAGCTACCTCTGTGTCGGCAGTCGCTCGTCCATCCATAATTGTATACCACCTACCTGTTGTGTTTTTTTTTTTTTTTTCTATCTTCTTGATACTAGTAGCTTACTTTAGGAGTCTGCAGTGCTGACAGTGTCCAGCAGGTCCGTCATTATATAATATATACCTGTCCGGCTGCAGTAGTAATATATATATATTTTTTATGTCATTATCATCCAGTCTATATTAGCAGCAGACGCAGTACGGTAGTCCACGGCTGTAGCTACCTCTGTGTCGGCAGTCGCTCGTCCATCCATAATTGTATACCACCTACCTGTGGTGGTTTTTTTTTTCTATCTTCTTGATACTAGTAGCTTACTTTAGGAGTCTGCAGTGCTGACAGTGTCCAGCAGGTCCGTCATTATATAATATATACCTGTCCGGCTGCAGTAGTGATATATATATATTTTTTATATCATTATCATCCAGTCTATATTAGCAGCAGACGCAGTACGGTAGTCCACGGCTGTAGCTACCTCTGTGTCGGCAGTCGCTCGTCCATCCATAATTGTATACCACCTACCTGTGGTGTTTTTTTTTTTTCTATCTTCTTGATACTAGTAGCTTACTTTAGGAGTCTGCAGTGCTGACAGTGTCCAGCAGGTCCGTCATTATATAATATATACCTGTCCGGCTGCAGTAGTGATATATATATTTTTTTTATATCATTATCATCCAGTCTATATTAGCAGCAGACGCAGTACGCTAGTCCACGGCTGTAGCTACCTCTGTGTCGGCAGTCGCTCGTCCATCCATAAGTATACTAGTATCCATCCATCTCCATTGTTTACCTGAGGTGCCTTTTAGTTGTGCCTATTAAAATATGGAGAACAAAAATGTTGAGGTTCCAAAAATAGGGAAAGATCAAGATCGACTTCCACCTCGTGCTGAAGCTGCTGCCACTAGTCATGGCCGAGACGATAAAATGCCATCAAAGTCGTCTGCCAAGGCCGATGCCCAATGTCATAGTACAGAGCATGTAAAATCCAAAACACCAAATATCAGTAAAAAAAGGACTCAAAAATCTAAAATAAAATTGTCGGAGGAGAAGCGTAAACTTGCCAATATGCCATTTACCACACGGAGTGGCAAGGAACGGCTGAGGCCCTGGCCTATGTTCATGGCTAGTGGTTCAGCTTCACATGAGGATGGAAGCACTCAGCCTCTCGCTAGAAAAATGAAAAGACTCAAGCTGGCAAAAGCACAGCAAAGAACTGTGCGTTTTTCGAAATCACAAATCCACAAGGAGAGTCCAATTGTGTCGTTTGCGATGCCTGACCTTCCCAACACTGGACGTGAAGAGCATGCGCCTTCCACCATTTGCACGCCCCCTGCAAGTGCTGGAAGGAGCACCCGCAGTCCAGTTCCTGATAGTCAGATTGAAGATGTCAGTGTTGAAGTACACCAGGATGAGGAGGATATGGGTGTTGCTGGCGCTGGGGAGGAAATTGACCAGGAGGATTCTGATGGTGAGGTGGTTTGTTTAAGTCAGGCACCCGGGGAGACACCTGTTGTCCGTGGGAGGAATAGGGCCATTGACATGCCTGGTGAAAATACCAAAAAAATCAGCTCTTCGGTGTGGAAGTATTTCAACAGAAATGCGGACAACATTTGTCAAGCCGTGTGTTGCCTTTGTCAAGCTGTAATAAGTAGGGGTAAGGACGTTAACCACCTCGGAACATCCTCCCTTATACGTCACCTGCAGCGCATTCATCATAAGTCAGTGACAAGTTCAAAAACTTTGGGCGACAGCGGAAGCAGTCCACTGACCAGTAAATCCCTTCCTCTTGTAACCAAGCTCACGCAAACCACCCCACCAACTCCCTCAGTGTCAATTTCCTCCTTCCCCAGGAATGCCAATAGTCCTGCAGGCCATGTCACTGGCAATTCTGACGAGTCCTCTCCTGCCTGGGATTCCTCCGATGCATCCTTGCGTGTAACGCCTACTGCTGCTGGCGCTGCTGTTGTTGCTGCTGGGAGTCGATGGTCATCCCAGAGGGGAAGTCGTACTCGTAAGACCACTTTTACTACTTCCACCAAGCAATTGACTGTCCAACAGTCCTTTGCGAGGAAGATGAAATATCACAGCAGTCATCCTGCTGCAAAGCGGATAACTGAGGCCTTGGCATCCTGGGCGGTGAGAAACGTGGTTCCGGTATCCATCATTACTGCAAAGCCAACTAGAGACTTGTTGGAGGTACTGTGTCCCCGGTACCAAATATCATCTAGGTTCCATTTCTCTAGGCAGGCGATACCGAAAACGTACACAGACCTCAGAAAAAGACTCACCAGTGTCCTAAAAAATGCAGTTGTACCCAATGTCCACTTAACCACGGACATGTGGACAAGTGGAGCAGGGCAGGCTCAGGACTATATGACTGTGACAGCCCACTGGGTAGATGTATGGACTCCCGCCGCAAGAACAGCAGCGGCGGCACCAGTAGCAGCATCTCGCAAACGCCAACTCTTTCCTAGGCAGGCTACGCTTTGTATCACCGCTTTCCAGAATACGCACACAGCTAAAAACCTCTTACGGCAACTGAGGAAGATCATCGCAGAATGGCTTACCCCAATTGGACTCTCCTGTGGATTTGTGGCATCGGACAACGCCAGCAATATTGTGTGTGCATTAAATATCGGCAAATTCCAGCACGTCCCATGTTTTGCACATACCTTGAATTTGGTGGTGCAGAATTATTTAAAAAACGAGAGGGGCGTGCAAGAGATGCTGTCGGTGGCCAGAAGAATTGCGGGACACTTTCGGCGTACAGGCACCACGTACAGAAGACTGGAGCACCACCAAAAACGCCTGAACCTGCCCTGCCATCATCTGAAGCAAGAAGTGGTAACGAGGTGGAATTCAACCCTCTATATGCTTCAGAGGTTGGAGGAGCAGCAAAAGGCCATTCAAGCCTATACAACTGAGCACGATATAGGAGGTGGAATGCACCTGTCTCAAGCGCAGTGGAGAATGATTTCAACGTTGTGCAAGGTTCTGCAACCTTTTGAACTTGCCACACGTGAAGTCAGTTCAGACACTGCCAGCCTGAGTCAGGTCATTCCCCTCATCAGGCTTTTGCAGAAGAAGCTGGAGACATTGAAGGAGGAGCTAACACAGAGCGATTCCGCTAGGCATGTGGGACTTGTGGATGGAGCCCTTAATTCGCTTGGTCAATCTGTTGAAATCAGAGCACTACATTTTGTCCACCGTGCTCGATCCTAGATTTAAAACCTACCTTGGATCTCTCTTTCCGGCAGACACAAGTCTGCTGGGGTTCAAAGAACTGCTGGTGACAAAATTGTCAAGTCAAGCGGAACGCGACCTGTCAACATCTCCTCCTTCACATTCTCCCGCAACTGGGGGTGCGAGGAAAAGGCTCAGAATTCCGAGCCCACCCGCTGGCGGTGATGCAGGGCAGTCTGGAGCGACTGCTGATGCTGACATCTGGTCCGGACTGAAGGACCTGACAACGATTACGGACATGTCGTCTACTGTCACTGCATATGATTCTCTCCCCATTGAAAGAATGGTGGAGGATTATATGAGTGATCGCATCCAAGTAGGCACGTCAGACAGTCCGTACTTATACTGGCAGGAAAAAGAGGCAATTTGGAGGCCCTTGCACAAACTGGCTTTATTCTACCTAAGTTGCCCTCCCACAAGTGTGTACTCCGAAAGAGTGTTTAGTGCCGCTGATCACCTTGTCAGCAATCGGCGTACGAGGTTACATCCAGAAAATGTGGAGAAGATGATGTTCATTAAAATGAATTATAATCAATTCCTCCGTGGAGACATTCACCAGCAGCAATTGCCTCCACAAAGTACACAGGGAGCTGAGATGGTGGATTCCAGTGGGGACGAATTGATAATCTGTGAGGAGGGGGATGTACACGGTGATATATCGGAGGATGATGATGAGGTGGACATCTTGCCTCTGTAGAGCCAGTTTGTGCAAGGAGAGATTAATTGCTTCTTTTTTGGTGGGGGTCCAAACCAACCCGTCATTTCAGTCACAGTCGTGTGGCAGACCCTGTCACTGAAATGATGGGTTGGTTAAAGTGTACATGTCCTGTTTATACAACATAAGGGTGGGTGGGAGGGCCCAAGGACAATTCCATCTTGCACCTCTTTTTTCTTTCATTTTTCTTTGCGTCATGTGCTGTTTGGGGAGTAGTTTTTGGAAGGGCCATCCTGCGTGACACTGCAGTGCCACTCCTAGATGGGCCAGGTGTTTGTGTCGGCCACTTGGGTCGCTTATCTTAGTCACACAGCTACCTCATTGCGCCTCTTTTTTTCTTTGCGTCATGTGCTGTTTGGGGGGTGTTTTTTGAAAGGGCCATCCTGCGTGACACTGCAGTGACACTCCTAGATGGGCCAGGTGTTTGTGTCGGCCACTTGGGTCGCTTATCTTAGTCACACAGCTACCTCATTGCGCCTCTTTTTTTCTTTGCGTCATGTGCTGTTTGGGGGGTGTTTTTTGGAAGGGCCATCCTGCGTGACACTGCAGTGCCACTCCTAGATGGGCCAGGTGTTTGTGTCGGCCACTTGGGTCGCTTATCTTAGTCACACAGCTACCTCATTGCGCCTCTTTTTTTCTTTGCGTCATGTGCTGTTTGGGGGGTGTTTTTTGGAAGGGCCATCCTGCGTGACACTGCAGTGCCACTCCTAGATGGGCCAGGTGTTTGTGTCGGCCACTTGGGTCGCTTATCTTAGTCACACAGCTACCTCATTGCGCCTCTTTTTTTCTTTGCGTCATGTGCTGTTTGGGGGGTGTTTTTTGGAAGGGCCATCCTGCGTGACACTGCAGTGCCACTCCTAGATGGGCCAGGTGTTTGTGTCGGCCACTAGGGTCGCTTATCTTAGTCACACAGCTACCTCATTGCGCCTCTTTTTTTTTCTTCTTTGCGTCATGTGCTGTTTGGGGAGTAGTTTTTTGAAGGGCCATCCTGCGTGACACTGCAGTGCCACTCCTAGATGGGCCAGGTGTTTGTGTCGGCCACTTGGGTCGCTTATCTTAGTCACACAGCTACCTCATTGCGCCTCTTTTTTTCTTTGCGTCATGTGCTGTTTGGGGGGTGTTTTTTGGAAGGGCCATCCTGCGTGACACTGCAGTGCCACTCCTAGATGGGCCAGGTGTTTGTGTCGGCCACTTGGGTCGCTTATCTTAGTCACACAGCTACCTCATTGCGCCTCTTTTTTTCTTTGCGTCATGTGCTGTTTGGGGGGTGTTTTTTGGAAGGGCCATCCTGCGTGACACTGCAGTGCAACTCCTAGATGGGCCAGGTGTTTGTGTCGGCCACTAGGGTCGCTTATCTTAGTCACACAGCTACCTCATTGCGCCTCTTTTTTTTTCTTCTTTGCGTCATGTGCTGTTTGGGGAGTAGTTTTTTGAAGGGCCATCCTGCGTGACACTGCAGTGCCACTCCTAGATGGGCCAGGTGTTTGTGTCGGCCACTTGGGTCGCTGAGCTTAGTCATCCAGCGACCTCGGTGCAAATTTTAGGACTAAAAATAATATTGTGAGGTGTGAGGTGTTCAGAATAGACTGAAAATGAGTGGAAATTATGGTTATTGAGGTTAATAATACTTTGGGATCAAAATGACCCCCAAATTCTATGATTTAAGCTGTTTTTTAGGGTTTTTTGAAAAAAACACCCGAATCCAAAACACACCCGAATCCGACAAATAAAATTCGGTGAGGTTTTGCCAAAACGCGTTCGAACCCAAAACACGGCCGCGGAACCGAACCCAAAACCAAAACACAAAACCCGAAAAATTTCCGGTGCTCATCACTAGTAAAGACTAGTGATGAGCGGGTTCGGTTTCTCGGAAACCGAACCCCCCCGTACTTCACCCATTTTACACGGGTCCGAGGCATACTCGGATTCTCCCGTATGGCTCGGTTAACCCGAGCGCGTCCGAACGTCATCATCCCGCTGTCGGATTCTCGCGAGATTCGGATTCTATATAAGCAGCCGCGCGTCGCCGCCATTTTCACTCGTGCATGGGAAATGTTAGGGAGAGGACGTGGCTGGCGTCCTCTCCGTTTATTCATTGTTGAGTTGATGCAAATATTTGTGCTTGCTTATATCATTGTGGGGACTGGGGAGCAGCTTTATATTAATATAGGAGGAGTACAGTGCAGAGTTTTGCTGATCAGTGACCACCAGTTTTATCCGTTCTCTGCCTGAAAAAAACACTCCTTATCTGTGCTCAGTGTGCTGCATATATATCTGTGCTCACACTGCTTAATTGTGGGGACTGGGGAGCAGCTGTATTATATAGCAGGAGTACAGTGCAGAGTTTTGCTGACCAGTGACCACCAGTATACGTTGTCTGCCTGAAAAACACTCCATATCTGTGCTCAGTGTGCTGCATATATCTGTGCTCACACTGCTTTATTGTGGGGACTGGGGACCACCAGTATAATATTATATAGGAGGAGTACAGTGCAGAGTTTTGCTGACCAGTGACCACCAGTATATAATATATAGCATTACGGTACAGTAGGCCACTGCTGTACCTACCTCTGTGTCGTCAAGTATACTATCCATCTAGATTCTATACCTGTGGTGCATTTTAGTTTTGCAGTTTGCTGACACAGTGACCACCAGTATATATAGCAGTACGGTACGGAAGGCCACTGCTGTACCTACCTCTGTGTCGTCAAGTATACTATCCATCTACATTCTATACCTGTGGTGCATTTCAGTTGTGCAGTTTGCTGACACAGTGACCACCAGTATATATAGCAGTACGGTACGGAAGGCCACTGCTGTACCTACCTCTGTGTCGTCAAGTATACTATCCATCTACATTCTATACCTGCGGTTTATTTTAGTTTTGCAGTTTGCTGACACAGTGACCACCAGTATATATAGCAGTACGGTACGGAAAGCCACTGCTGTACCTACCTCTGTGTCGTCAAGTATACTATCCATCTACATTCTATACCTGTGGTGCATTTTAGTTTTGCAGTTTGCTGACACAGTGACCACCAGTATATATAGCAGTACGGTACGGAAGGCCACTGCTGTACCTACCTCTGTGTCGTCAAGTATACTATCCATCTACAGTACATTCTATACCTGTGGTGCATTTTAGTTTTTCAGTTTGCTGACACAGTGACCACCAGTATATATAGCAGTACGGTACAGAAGGCCACTGCTGTACCTACCTCTGTGTCGTCAAGTATACTATCCATCTACATTCTATACCTGTGGTGCATTTTAGTTTTGCAGTTTGCTGACACAGTGACCACCAGTATATATAGCAGTACGGTACGGAAGGCCACTGCTGTACCTACCTCTGTGTCGTCAAGTATACTATCCATCTACATTCTATACCTGTGGTACATTTCAGTTGTGCAGTTTGCTGACACAGTGACCACCAGTATATATAGCAGTACGGTACGGAAGGCCACTGCTGTACCTACCTCTGTGTCGTCAAGTATACTATCCATTCATACCTGTGGTGCATTTCAGTTTTGCACAGTTTGCTGACCACCAGTATATAATATATAGCATTACGGTACAGTAGGCCACTGCTCTACCTACCTCTGTGTCGTCAAGTATACTAGCTTAGTCACACAGCGACCTTGGTGCGCCTTTCTTTTTCTTTGCATCATGTGCTGTTTGGGGACAATTTTTTTGAAGTGCCATCCTGCCTGACACTGCAGTGCCACTCCTAGATGGGCCAGGTGTTTGTGTCGGCCACTTGTGTCGCTTAGCTTAGTCACACAGCGACCTTGGTGCGCCTCTTTTTTTCTTTGCATCATGTGCTGTTTGGGGACTATTTTTTTGAAGTGCCATCCTGCCTGACACTGCAGTGCCACTCCTAGATGGGCCAGGTGTTTGTGTCGGCCAGTTGTCGCTTAGCTTAGTCACACAGCGACCTTGGTGCGCCTCTTTTTTTCTTTGCATCATGTGCTGTTTGGGAACTATTTTTTTGAAGTGCCATCCTGTCTGACACTGCAGTGCCACTCCTAGATGGGCCAGGTGTTTGTGTCGGCCACTTGTGTCGCTTAGCTTAGTCACACAGCGACCTTGGTGCGCCTCTTTTTTTTCTTTGCATCATGTGCTGTTTGGGGACTATTTTTTTGAAGTGCCATCCTGTCTGACACTGCAGTGCCACTCCTAGATGGGTCAGGTGTTTGTGTCGGCCACTTGTGTCGCTTAGCTTAGTCACACAGCACCTTGGTGCACCTCTTTTTTTTTTTGCATCATGTGCTATTTGGGGACTATTTTTTTGAAGTGCCATCCTGTCTGACACTGCAGTGCCACTCCTAGATGGGCCAGGTGTTTGTGTCGGCCACTTGTGTCGCTTAGCTTAGTCACACAGCACCTTGGTGCACCTCTTTTTTCTTTGCATCATGTGCTATTTGGGGACTATTTTTTTAAGTGCCATCCTGCCTGACACTGCAGTGCCACTCCTAGATGGGCCAGGTGTTTGTGTCGGCCACTTGGGTCGCTTAGCTTAGTCACACAGCGACCTTGGTGCGTCTCTTTTTTTCTTTGCATCATGTGCTGTTTGCGGACTATTTTTTTAAGTGCCATCCTGCCTGACACTGCAGTGCCACTCCTAGATGGGCCAGGTGTTTGTGTCGGCCACTTGTGTCGCTTAACTTAGTCACACAGCGACCTTGGTGCGTCTCTTTTTTTCTTTGCATCATGTGCTGTTTGGGGACTATTTGTTTGAAGTGCCATCCTGCCTGACACTGCAGTGCCACTCCTAGATGGGCCAGGTGTTTGTGTCGGCCACTTGTGTCGCTTAGCTTAGCCATCCAGCGACCTCGGTGCAAATTTTAGGACTAAAAATAATATTGTGAGGTGTGAGGTGTTCAGAATAGACTGGAAATGAGTGGAAATTATGGTTATTGATGTTAATAATACTATGGGATCAAAATGACCCCCAAATTCTATGATTTAAGCTGTTTTTTAGGGTTTTTTGAAAAAAACACCCGAATCCAAAACACACCCGAATCCGACAAAAAAAATGTCGGTGAGGTTTTGCCAAAACGCGTCCGAATCCAAAACACGGCCGCGGAACCGAATCCAAAACCAAAACACAAAACCCGAAAAATGTCCGGTGCAAATCACTAGTAAAGACACAGTAGTGGGAGCAGTGGGAGCAGGGTCAGTGGGGTAAGGACACAGTAGTGGGAGCAGGGTCAGTGGGGTAAGGACACAGTAGTGGGAGCAGGGTCAGTGGGGTAAGGACACAGTAGTGGGAGCAGGGTCAGTGGGATAAGGACACAGTAGTGGGAGCAGGGTCAGTGGGGTAAAGACACAGTAGTGGGAGCAGGGTCAGTGGGGTAAGGACACAGTAGTGGGAGCAGGGTCAGTGGGGTAAGGACACAGTAGTGGGAGCAGGGTCAGTGGGGTAAAGACACAGTAGTGGGATATCAGGCTGCATAGTGGGGGTCTGAGAAGCTCTGTGACAATAGTATGTGTATGTAATTCTGAGGAGGTCACAGGACAGGGCAGAATATTGGGGTCCCAGTGAGATGGGGAAGCTGTATGGCATTATTGGCTGATAATATAGACAGGATGCAGCCAGCATACCGACGGACGGGATCCCGGCGCTCGAAATACCTACGCCGGAATCCCGTCCGCACCAGAAACACCGGTGTCGAAATCCAGACAGGACTTGGGACCCCGGCGTGTAAATTCTGACGCCCGGAATTCCGATCCTTTGCATCCCACAGCGGGTGGGGAGGGGGGTTAGGTTTAGCTATTAAAAGGGGGTTTAGGGTTTAGGAATAGGAAGGTTAGGGTTAGTTACCGGGGAGGGTTAGGTTTAGGCAGCGGAGAAGGGAGGGTTAGGGTTAGGCACCAAGCGGGGAGGGTAAGGGTAGGGAAAAGGTGAGGTTTAGGGGGCTAAATGAGGGGCTGTCAGAATTTTGATGGACGGGATGCCATCGAGTCCATTGGCAAATCATACTGAATCCGGAGAGTCCAGTCCAGGAGAATATAGTACAGAGAGGGTGTGTATGAGAAATAGAGACAGAGGAAAGTGACAGACAGCAGTCAGAGAACAGGAATAATAGGAAACAAAGAGAAAAGACAGCTGGGAGCACAGAGCTATATAGAGAACAGAACGCAGAAAGGTCACACAGGGAGAGCTGCAGCACGGTGTGAAGAGACGGTGGCAGTGTGTTACACCCGCCCCACTAACCCACCCTGCGCAGTCCTGGGAATCAGTGCTCTACCAAGGTATCCCCTCCCCCCCAATCTCCTACCTGCTCTTCCAGTTCCCGGTACCTGGCTGCAGTGATCTGGCTTGGAGTCCGCTGAGCAGGAGGAGGAGGCGTATAGTGCTTCGGGCTGACACCTGTTGAAGTTCCACTGAGCAGTCTATGTCTCTCAAGATGACCTGCGTCATGCAATGGGATATCCTCTGTCGGGCCACTCTCCCTGTGACTGCAAGTGCATCACATATATTCACACACTTATACATATACATAGTTACATACATGTACACATATAGTACATATATAGTCACACACATACAGGTGCACACATACATACAGTCACACTTATAAGCATACATACATACATATATACACACACGTAGCCCCATACATATGTACTATCAATCACATACATTACAAACAGCAACACACATAATACAGCCAAACACTTACACATATATACAAACGCTCACACATAGTGATAAACATACGGGGCAGGATTTACTAAAGAGAAAATGCGGTAAAACCCCCCGTTTTACCGCATTTTCAAATGTACTAACCCCCGACCGCCGCGTTTTCGTCCCATAGGGTATCCCATCTTTTTATGGCGATACCCTATATAAGCCTATGGGATTCTTACCACCGCCACCGGAGCCCGCCGCATCCTGCCGCCGCCCCGCGCCGCTCACGATGACCCCCCCGCATACCTGTGTGCTGCTGCTGGTGCGGCCCCCCTCCTCCTTCTCCCCCGCAGCACAGTCTTGTCTCCTCATGGATGCAGTGGGGGGGGGGAGGAGGAGCCTGGAGACTCCCTGCACACGTCACCTCCCGGGTCTGGGAGGTGATGGAGACCCCCGTTGACCCCCACCGACCCCTGAAGACATCATCGCGGGGGCCTCCTGTATCGCATTGCGATACTAATCGCATATGTCAGTACATATGCGATTAGTATCGCTGCGGTAGGCGGCAAGGTGCGGCGATGTCTTATAGTACATTCCGCCCACAGTATACTATACACATACTGTACATGCACCGACACACCTATACACATATATACAAACAGCCACACACTTATACACACAGCCACATACTTATATACAGTCACACACATATACACACACAGCCACACATAAATGCTCACAGCCACATATTTATACACACAAAGTCACACACTTCTACACATATACACACACTTATATACACACTTATACACACATAGCCACACACTTATACACAGTCACACAATTATACACACAGTCACACATACATACATAACTACATACATACATACATACATACAGCCACACACAGATACACTTATAGATGTTGCCCCCCCGTTCTTACCTTTACACAACACATGACAGCACATCTTAGTACATACATGCAGCAGCTCAGCCTCTGATCCACAGCAGCAGGCAGCCGGTGACTGCACACACAGCCGTGCAGCCCCGCCCCCTACTCAGACTCTCCTAGTTTCACTTTCAAAAGCTTGGATGCTGCTGCAGCTTTCAGTGCAGTGAGTGTATGACAGGTGAGGGGGACAGGAGGCTTCAGATGCCGGCGCCGCTGCCTGTCATAGAGTGTGACAGGCGCAGCAGCCGGCATCAGTAGGGCAGGGAACTCAGTACAGGGATGCAGAGCGGGTAGAGCACCTCTCCCCCTGGCACCTACCGGCACTGCATTCCTTTGCTGAGCGGTAAGCGCCGGGCCTGCTCCTACGCCGATCGCTGACAAGGTGAGCGGCGGCACTAAACACTCTTTCGGAGTACAAGATGGAGGGGGGGAGGGGGCCACTTAGGTAAAATAAAGCCAGTTTGTGCAAGGGCATCCAAATTGCCTCTTTTTCCTGCCAGTATACGTACGGACTGTCTGACGTGCCTACTTGGATGCGGTCACTCATATAATCCTCCACCATTCTCTTAATGGGGTGGTTTTGGAAATGTTATCCTTTTCCTGGCAGCTCCAGTGGCGGGAGAATGTGAAGGAGGAGCTGTTGGCGGGTCACGTTCCGCTTGACTTGACAATTGTCTCACCAGCAGGTCTTTGCACCTCTGCAGACTTGTGTCTGCCGGAAAGAGAGATACAACGTAGGCTTTAAACCTAGGATCGAGCACGGTGGCCAAAATGTAGTGCTGTGATTACAACAGATTGACCACCCGTGAATCCTGGTTAAGTCAATGATGGGCTCCATCCACAAGTCCCACATGCCTAGCGGAATCGCTCAATCTTAGCTTCTCCTCCAATCTCTCCAGCTGTTTCTGCAAAAGCCTGATGAGGGAAATGACCTGACACAGTCTGGCAGTGTCTGAACTGACTTCACGTGTGGCAAGTTCAAAGGGTGGCAGAACCTTGCACAACGTTGAAATCATTCTCCACTGCACTTGAGACAGGTGCATTCCACCTCCTTTGCCTATATCGTGGCCAGATGTATAGGCTTGAATGGCCTTTTGCTGCTCCTCCATCCTCTGAAGCATATAGAGGGCTGAATTCCACCTCGTTACCACCTCTTGCTTCAGGTGATGGCGGGCAGGTTCAGGAGTGTTTGTTGGCACTCCAATCTTCGGCACGCAGTGGCAGAATGCCAAAAGTGGCCCATAATTTTTCGGGCCACTGACAGCATCTCCTGCACACCCCTGTCATTTAAAAAAAAAAATCTGCACCACCAAATTAATTGTATGTGCAAAACATGGGACGTGCTGGAATTTGCCCAGATGTAATGCACGCACAATATTGGTGGCATTGTCTGATATCACAAATCCCCAGGTGAGCCATTGTGCGATGATGTCCCTCAGTTTCCGTAAGAGGTTGTCAGCGGTGTGCCGGTGATACACAGCATAGCTGGCCTAGGAACAAGTTGGCGCTTGTGAGATGCTGCTACAGGTGCCGCTGCTGTTGTTGCTGCGGGAGGCAATACATCTACCCATTGGGCTGTCACAGTCATGTAGTCCTTAGTTTGCCCTGCTCCACTTGTCCACATGTCTGTGGTTAAGTGGACACTGGGTACAACCGCATTTTTCAGGACACTGAGGACACTTTTCTTAATGTCCCTGTACAGTCCGGGAATCGCTTTCTTAGAGAAGTGGAATCTAGACGGAATTTGGTACCGGGGACACAGTACGTCCATCAACTGTAAATTCCACTGCACTAATGGCGGATACCGGACGCACATCTAACACCAACATAGCTGTCAACGCCTCAGTTATCCACTTTGCAACAGGATGAATGCTGTTCATATTTCATCTTCCTCGCAAAGGACTGTTGGACAGTCAATTGCTTAGTTGAAGTAGCACAAGTGGTCTTCCGACTTCCCCTCTGGGATGACCATCGACTCCCAGCAGCAACAACAGCAGCGCCAGCAGCAGTAGGCGTTACACTCAAGGATCCTCCGGAGAAATCCCAGTTAGGAGAGGACTCGTCAGTCATGCCAGGGACATGGCCTGCAGGACAACTGACGTTCATGGCTGAGGAGGAAATTGACGTTGAGGGTGTTGATGGTGTGGCTTGCAGGATCTTGGGTACAGTAGGAAGAAGGGATTTAGGTGTCAGTGGACTGCTTATGCTCTTACCCAAAGTTTCTGAACTCGACACTGACTTCTGATGAATGCACTGCAGGTGACGTATAAGGGAGGATGTTCCTAGGTGATTAACGTCCTTACCCCTACTTATTATGGATTAACAGAGGCAACACATGGCTTGACACCTGTTGGCCGGATTTGTGGAGAAATAATTCTACACAGAAGAGGTGGCTTTTTTGGTATTTGCCCAGGCATGACAATGGGCTTTCTCATCCCATGGACAACAAATGTCTCCACTGGTGCCTTATTCAAACAAACCACATCACCATCAGAATCCTCATCATCAACTTCCTCCTCAGCGCCAGCTACACCAATATCTATCTCATCCTGGTGTACTTCTACAGTGACATCCTCATTCTCATTATCAGCAACTGGACTGGTGGTGCTCCTCCCAGCACTTGCAGGGGACGTGCAAATGGTGGTTGGAGCCTCCTCTTTCCATATAGTGTTGGGAAGGTCAGGCCTAGACATCGCAACCGCAGACACACTTGGACTCTCCTTGGGGATTTGTGATATCTCTGAATGCACAGTTGTTTTTTTCCTGTGCTTTAATAAGCTTAATTTAAAAAAAAAAATTCAAGAGGGAGAAGGGCTTCCATCTTCATGAGAAGCTGAGCTACCAGGCCAAGGCCTTAGACTTTCCTTGCCACTTTGTGTTGTGAATGACATATTGCCAATTTTTCGTTTCTCATCAGATAACTTCTTTTTTTTCTGATGATTAATTTTTGCTTTTTTACAGCATACAGGACCAGTGTGCTTTTATTTTTACAACAGCACCCCTGTATTTTCAGAGCATACAGGACCAGTGTGCTTTTATTTTTACAACAGCACCCCTGTATTTTCACAGCATACAGGACCAGTGTGCTTTTAAGTTTACAACAGCACCCCTGTATTTTCAGAGCATACAGGACAAGTGTGCTTTTATTTTTACAACAGCACCCCTGTATTTTCACAGCATACAGGACCAGTGTGCTTTTATATTTACAACAGCACCCCTGTATTTTCACAGCATACAGGATGACAGTGCCTCTGCCCCTTGTACTACACAGTGACAGCCAGGACAGCAACACCCATGTACAGCTGCAGCACATGAAACACCAGTGACACCCAGGACAGCACCCCTAACACAGCACAGGTACACCACAGTGACTACAGCAGCACCCCTACAGAGCACACACTGATCCCACCCAACGCCACCACCCACAGAGAGAGACAGAGGTCTGTCTCCCTCACTCTCCAAGTCCAGAGTGAAAATGGTGGTGACGCACAGATGTTTATATGGAATCCAAAATCCGTGAGAATCCGACAGCGGGATGATGACGTTTTGCCTCGTTCTGGTTTCTGAGTCTGGCGGGAAGTTTTAAACTGGGCTCGGATCCGGCCTCGGAGCGTGACGTTCGGGGGATTTCAGTTCTCTGAGAACCGAACCCGCTTATCTCTAATTATTACTGCTACTACTGTATTATTACTGCTACTACCAGGCTAGTACTGGCCAGCCGGGGTACTGAGGGATCCACCCGTAGGCCCTGCCAATCGATAGCCACTCCCATGTCTGCAGGGGGCGGGACTTAGCCAGGCAGGTGGAAGGCTCCATTCCCAGAGGAGCACTGCGGGTTTGTAGCGTCATGATGTCTAGCAGCATCATTACATCAGACTGCGCTGCACAGTCCTGCCGTGGATCCCGCAGCCACGGTCTGCAGGAGGAGGAAGCATGCCCTGGAGCTGGTGAGTGTATTCAGCGGGCACCACCAGCGGGAGGGGGTACTCTGGTGACACAGATGAGGGGGTCTTCCGGTGCTGTCAATAACATGTGCCTCTGCCAGCGGCAGTCCCAGCCCCCAGCTACGGTGAGGTGTTCAGTGTGCCGGGGCTATATATAATTAGTTCTAAGGTGACTCTGCAGTGAAGGATTCTGCCACCACAGATGACAGCAGGCTAGCTGCCTTGTCTGGTCCTGAATGACAGGCTAATAATTATAACAGGATTTTAATACCTAGCAGTAAATCCTTTTCTCCTAGTCTGTAGAGGATGCTGCGGTCCACTTCAGTGCCATGGGGTATAGACAGTTCCACAGGAGCCATGGGCACTTTAAGACTTTTCCAGAGTGTGAACTGTCTCCTCCCTCTATGCCCCTCCTCCAGACCTCAATATAGCAACTGTGCCCAGGGTGACGGACAGTCCGATAAAGGATTTACGTTAAAGCTAGTGGTGAGATTCATACCAGCTCACACCTCAACCATGTCGCACAACATGGCATTCAACACAACACATGCCAACGAGCATGACCATTTCAGCAACGCCGAAACCAAATTTAACACAACACTTGTGTAAACTATAACAATAACAACTGCAGGTAAAGTACGCACTGGGCTGTGTGCCCAACATCCTCTACGGACTAGGAGAAAAGGATCTACCAGTAGGTATTAAAATCCTATTTTCTAATACATCCTAGAGGATGCTGGGGTCCACTTCAGTACCATGGGGTTATACCAAAGCTCCAGTACGGGCGGGAGAGTGCGGATGTTCCTGCAGAACCGATTGACCAAACTTTAGGTCATCAGCGGCCATGGTGTCAAACGTGTAAAACTTTGCAAATGTGTTTGCCCCTGATCAAGTAGCAGCTCGGCAGAGCTGCAATGCCGAGACGCCCCGGGCAGCCGCCCAAGAGGCACCCACCCTTCTAGTAGAATGGGCATTCACCGAATTCGGTACCGGCAATCCTGCCGTGGAATGAGCGTGCTGAATCATACATCTGATCCAGCGCGCAATCGTCTGCTTAGAAGCAGGGCACCCAACCTTGTTGGGATCATACAGGACAAACAGAGCCTCTGTTTTCCTTATCCGAGCTGTTTTCTTGACATAAATTCTCAGAGCTCTGAACACATCCAGAGACTTCGAAACAGCAGAAGTGTCAGTAGCCACTGGCACCACAATAGGTTGGTTCACATGGAAAGAAGAAACCACCTTTGGAAGAAATTGCTGATGAGTTCTTAGTTCAGCCCTATCTTCATGGAAGATCAAATAAGGGCTTTTGTGAGACAAGGCCCCTAACTCAGACACCCGCCTTGCGGATGGCAAGGCCAACAGCATTACCACTTTCCAAGTAAGAAACTTTAACTCAACCTCTTGGAGAGGTTCAAAACAGTCCGATTTAAGGAACTGAAACATCACATTAAGATCCCACGGTGCCGTAGGAGGCACAAAGGGAGGTTGGATGTGCAGAACCCCCTTCACGAATGTCTGAACTTCCGGAAGGGAGGCCAATTGTTTCTAAAAGAAAACGGACAAAGCTAAAATTTGGACCTTAAATGAACCCAATCTTAAGCCTGCATCCGCACCCGCCTGAAGAAAATGGAGAAAACATCCTAACTGAAATTCTTCCGTTGGAGCCTTTTTTATTACACACCAAGACACATATTTTCTCCTAATACGGTGGTAATGTCTAGACATTACTCCTTTCCTAGCCTGAATAAGCGTGGGAATGACTTCTTTGGGAATACAGCCATGTCATCAAACGTAGCCGCGGTAAGTCTTGATACACGCACGGCCCCTGCCGCAGCAGGTACGCGTGAAGAGGAAGAGGCCGAGGATCTTCTGTGAGTAACACCTGAAGATCTGGATACCAAGCCCTCCTTGGCCAGCCTGGGACAATGAGGATCGCTTGAACCCCCGTTCTTCTTATGCTCTTGAGAATCTTTGGTATTAGCGGAAGTGGAGGGAACACATACACCGACTGCTATTGCTTGTGGGTCTTTCGACCTGCAACAATATCTCTGAAGCTTCTTGTTGAGATGAGATGCCATCATGTCTACTAGAGGAACTCCCCATTGACCCGTCACCTCTGGGAAGACTTCTTGGTGGAAGCTCCATTTTCCTGGGTGGAGATCGTGTCTGCTGAGGAAGTCCGCTTCCCAGTTGTCCACTCCCGGAATGAAAATTGCTGACAGAGCTTTTGCATGTCTTTCTGCCCAGAGGAGTATCTTTGTCACCTCTGCCATTGCCGCTCTGCTTTTTGTTCTACCCTGGCGGTTTAAGTACGTCAATGCAGTTACATTGTCCGACTGGACCTGTATGGGTTGATCTTGAAAAAGTTGCACCGCTTGTAGAAGGCCGTTGTAAATGGCTCTCAACTCCAGAACATTTATGTGAAGACAGGTTTCTTGACTTGACCATCTTCCTTGGAAGCTTTCCCCTTTCGTGACTGCTCCCCAGCCTCGGAAACTTGCATCCGTGGTTACTAGGACCCAATCCTGAATCCCGAACCTGCGCCCTTACAGGAGGTGAGAACTGTGAAGCCACCACAGGAGCGAAATTCTGTCTTTGGATGACAGGATTATCCTCTGATGCATGTGTAAATGGGATCCGGACCACTTGTCAAATAGGTCCCACTGGAATACTCTGGCATGGAATCGGCCGAACTGTATGGCCTCGTAGGCCGCTACCATCTTTCCCAACAAACGTATGCATTGATGAATCGACACCCTTGTTGGTTTTAGAATTTGTTTGATCATTCTCTAGATTTCCAGAGCATTTTTCACTGGAAGAAATACCCTCTGTACTTCTGTGTCCAGTATCATCCCCAGAAATGATAATCTTGTTGTCGGTTCCAACTGTGACTTTAGAAAATGTATGATCCAACCGTATTGTTGAAGTACTGTCAGGGAGAGTGCAATAGTCTGTCCCAACTTTTCCTTGGACCTCGCCTTTATCAGGAGATCGTCCAGGTAAGGAATTATGTTGACTCCTTGCTTTCGAAGGAGGACCCTCATCTCCGCCATCACCTTGGTAAATACCCTCGGTGCTGTGGACAGCCCGAACGGTACAGTTTGAAATTGGTAATGACAATCCTGCACTGCGAAACGCAGATAAGCTTGATGTGGAGGATAGATAGGAACATGTAAGTAGGCCTCTTTTATGTCCACTGACACAATGAAGTCCTTTTCCTCCAGACTGGAAATCACAGCCCTTAGAGATTCCATCTTGTATTTGAACCTTTGTAGGTAGAGATTCAGTGTTTTCAGGTTTAGAATCGGTCTGACCGAGCCGTCCGGCTTTGGTACTATGAAAAGGCTCGAATAAAAACCTTCTCCTTGTTGTGACAAGGGAACCAGGACAATCACTTGATCCTGACATAATCTTCGTGGGTGTGGTATTGAAAGTCGACAGTAACTAGGTCAACAATGTCTAGGTCAACCACTATTGGTCGACAGTAACTAGGTCGACAGGGTGTCTAGGTCGACAGGGTATTTAGGTCGACATGTTCTAGGTCGACCGGTCAAAAGGTCGACATGAGTTTTTCGTGTTATTTTGGTGTCGGGAACCCCAATTAGTGCACCGCTTCGCTCGCCATGTTTCGGGCATGGAGCCTTCGCTCCGCTACCCGCTTTGCTCGGCACAGATTACCGTTCCAATCATAGTCCACGTGGATCGTTAAATATGAAAAGGTTCAAAAAAAGAAAAAAATTGTGAAGAACTCATGTCGACCTAAAGACCCTGTCGACCTAGACACCCTGTTGATCTAGTTACTGTCGACCAATAGTGGTCGACCTAGACATTGTCGACCTATTTACTGTCGACTTTCAGTCCGGATCCCAATCTTCGTATTGCTGCTGATACCACTTCCCTGTCTGGAACAGAAGCTGGTAAGGACGATTTGAAAAATCGGCATGGGGGAACGTCTAGAAACTCCAACCTGTACCCTATTTTCACGATCCATGGGTCCAGGCCAGATTGAACCCAAATCTGACTGAAGAGTTCAGACGTGCCCCCACCTGAGCGGACTCCCGCGAGGGAGCCCCAGCGTCATGCTGAAGATTTTGCAGAAGCAGAGGTGGACTTCTGCTCCTCTGAACCTGGAGACGCCGTGGACTTTTTTCCATTTCCCCTTCCTTTACCTGCAAAGAAAGGGGAACCTTTGCCCTTTTTGTATTTATTGGGCCGAAAGGACTGCATCTGAGAATGAAGCGTCTTTTTTGCCATCGCTGGAGCATTATGGAGAAAAGTCGATTTACCTGCGGTAGCCGCAGAAACTAAGGCGTCCAGTCCATCTCCAAACAAAGCCTCGCCTTTGTACGGGAGAGCCTCCATATTCCTTTTGGAACCCGCGTCTGCATTCCATTGGCGAATCCACAACGCACTATGAGCTGAAATCACCGTTGTAGCGGCTTTTGATCCCAAGAGACCGATATCTTTCATGGCTTCTAGCATGTACGCAGCAGCGTCCTTGATATGTACTAACGTTAGGAGTATCTCGTCTCTATCGTGTCGATGTCTGATGACAAGTTTTCTGACTACTTTTCTATAGCACTACTCACCCATGCACAGGAAATGGTAGGCTTGAGTAGTGTCCCAATGGTCACATAAATAGATTTCAACGTAGTCTCTAACTTGCGATCTGACGGCTCCTTTAGTGAAGCCGTCCCAGGCGCAGGGAGAATCACCTTTTTTGTTAACCTTGACAGAGCACTGTCTAGAATGGGGGGTGACTCCCACCTTTTCCTGTCCTCTGCCGGAAAGGGGTAAGCTGCCTGAATCCTTTTGGGAATCTGGAATTTCTTCTCAGGGTTTGACCAGACTCCCTAAAAGAGTCAGTTCAGTTCATAAGATGGAGGGAAAGTTACATTAGGTTTCTTCTGTTTATTAAAGTAAGTCTTCTCCTGTGGTAAAGGAGGGGGCTCCGTAACCTCCCTTATAGCAACAATCATGTATTGAATGTTTTTTTGCCAATTTTGGATCAGTTACCCTGGAATCACTGGTGTCGACACAGGAATCAGAGTCCGTGTCGGTATCAGTTTGTACTACTTGTGCAAATGACCTTTTATGTGACCCAGAGGGGTCGCCTGTGGATGAAAAGGCAGAACTATGAGAAATCACATCTTCCACTGATTTTCTCCAGTTTTCTGCATGAAAATCAGACTTATCCAATCTCTTACTGATATGATTCACACTATCATGTAATTTTTTCACCCATTCAGGCTCGTGGTGTGCCGGCAGCGTCACCACATTACAAGTCTGTGTCCCTAAAATGGCTTCCCCAGGGGAAGAGCCAGAGCCGGCCCTAACCAATATGATGCCCTAGGCAAGATTTTGTCTGGTGCCCCCTAGCACCACCGCTGGCTCCGCCTCTGACCCTGCACCCCTTTCCCAGCACCATCACCCCTCACCCGTAGCAGTCCTTATTATGGTGTTCCTACCCCCTATAATTTAAATAGGAACAGTGCGCACATTCGTCGCACAGCCCAAAAAGGGGCGTGTTCTTTTGGGAAGGGGCATGGCCACACAATAGTGCAACTTTATTTATATTGTATCATGCAATAGTGTCCCTTATTT
The DNA here is from genome assembly GCF_028390025.1 of Pseudophryne corroboree. Classification (NCBI taxonomy): domain Eukaryota; kingdom Metazoa; phylum Chordata; class Amphibia; order Anura; family Myobatrachidae; genus Pseudophryne; species Pseudophryne corroboree. The sequence continues at coordinate 15,201,178 of NC_086447.1, forward strand.
ACATTACATCACACAGTAGTACCACTGTACCTAATATACATTACTCCTCACAGTAGTGCCCCTTATTCACATTACACCACACCATATTACTCTTTATTCACATTACACCACACAATAGTGCCCTTTCTATACAAAATGCCACACAGTAGAGCACCTTATACACATAATGCAACACATTAGTAATGCCTTTATACGCATAGGCCCTCATTCCGAGTTGATAGCTAGCTGCCATTGTTTGCAGCGCGGCGATCAGGAAAAAAAATAGTCACTTCTGCGCATGCATATGATGCGCACTGCGCACGCGCAACGTACTTTCACAATAGCCGATGCAGTTTCACACAAGGTCTAGCGACGCTTTTCAGTTACACTGCTGATCGCTGAGTGATTGACAGGAATGGGGAATTTCTGGGAGGTAACTGACCGTATTCCGGGAGTGTTCTGAAAAACGCAGATGTGTCAGATAAAAACGAAGGCGTGCCTGTAGAAACGAGGGAATGGCTGGCCGAACGCAGGGCGTGTGTGTGACGTCAAAACAGGAACTAAATAGTCTGAAGTGATCGCAAGGTAGGAGTAGGTCTGAAGCTACTCATAAAACTGCTTGAAAAAATGTTGGCGCCGTTCTGCGATCCTTTCGTTCGCACTTCTGCTAAGCTAAGATACACTCCCAGAGGGCGGCGGCTTAGCGTTTGCATGGCTGCTAAAAGCAGCTAGCGAGCGATCAACTCGGAATGAGGGCCATAATACCACACGGTAATGCCCCTGTCACATATGACACACATTATTAATGTCCTTATAAACATAATGTCCCTTACACATATGCTGCCCTTATACACATAACGGCACACAGTGCCTCTTACACATATGTGACACATTATTAATGCATTTATTCACATGACACCTAATGCCATAACCCACCCACACACAGCGCTCACATGGCTGCTTACACTGTAACCTTTGTCTCTGCTTGTTTGGGTACAGATGTGTCCTCATACATCTTGGGTCAATGCGCCAATCAGCAGGAGATGTCTGGGGTGAGTCAGCTGGCAGCTCTGCTAACATCGGGCGCCTTTATTGATGAGAATGCATCATAGTTGCATTGCTATGTGGCTAAGATGCACACGCAGGTTCTGTTGATTAAAATTATATGCAGCATGCCTATATACTGTGTGCGGCTGTATCTGTATACGAAATGATACACACAGAATATAGGCATGCCGCATATCATTTTAATCAGCAGAATCTGCTGGTACCCCTTAGGCATTTGCCTATTTTGCCTATGCCTAGGGCCGGTTCTGGGAAGAGCTCCCTGCCTCAGACATGTTACACACGTGCAAAATCACACCACAGACACTCCGAGGGCTACTGGAGACAGACCCACAGTAAAATCTGTCAGAGGGACAGAGAAAGGGATTTGCCAGTCCACACCTCAGCGCAAAAATAAGAAATCCCTGTGTATCATTTTTTTTTTACACAGAGACGTTTCAAGCGCTTGTATAATACCAATAATAGGATTTAGCACCGAAATAATACACCCCCCCCCCCCCCCTCTTTTGCACCCTGATACTTGGTCAGATGCGGAGAGGAAGATCAGGCCAGCGTGTCTTCCCCTGCTGTGTGCTGGGCGGAAATGGCGCCGAGAAGTGTGCTGGCTGCCTGAGGAAGAAGCTACGCCCCCTGCAATGGCGCATTTCCCCTCAGGCAGTACAAGCGATCTTTATACTGGCGGGGGTGTAGGACAGTGTAAAACAGTGTATGCTACCTTTTGCCAGTGAGAGTAGGGTTCATGCAGCCCAGGGCGTCCCCGCGCCCTGCTGTGCTCTCTGTGCATGGATAGCATGCTCACGCAGCGTTCCCTCTTGCTGCGCGGTACCTTAAGCCGTCACGATGACCGGAGGTCCCTCTCTGCAGATCTCCGGTAACATTACTCGCCAGTCTTCTGACTTCTGGCTCTGTTAGGGGGGTGACGCAGCTAGTGTTCAGTACACTGCAGGAGCTAATGGTGTCCTGTCAGCAAGAAGCAGAGCCATGAAACTATGGGGGTCATTCCGAGTTGATCGGTCGCAAGGCGATTTTAGCAGAGTTACACACGCTAAGCCGCCACCTACTGGGAGTGAATCTTAGCACCTTAAAATTGCGAACGACATATTCGCAATTTTGCGATTACAAACTTCTTAGCAGTTTCAGAGTAGCTTCAGACTTACTCGGCATCTGCGATCAGTTCAGTGCTTGTCGTTCCTGGTTTGACGTCATAAACACTCCCAGCGTTCACCCAGACACTCCTCCGTTTCTCCAGCCACTCCTGCGTTTTTTCCGGAAACGGTAGCGTTTTTATCCACACGCCCATAAAACGGCCTGTTTCCGCCCAGAAACACCCATTTCCTGTCAATCACATTACGATCGCCTGAGCGAAGAAAAAGCCGTGAGTAAAAATCCAAACTTCATAGCAAATTTACTTGGCGCAGTCGCAGTGTGGACATTGCGCATGCGCACTAAGCAGAAAATCGCTGCGATGCGATGAAATTTACCGAGCGAGCAACTCGGAATGAGGGCCTATATAGGAAGTTGGTTCCTAGTTCTCCTTAAGTCCCATGAAGCAGGGAGCCTGTTGCCAGCAGCTTCCCTGTAAAATAAAAAACCTACACAAAGTCTTTTAGTAGAACTCTGTAGAGCTCCAATAGAGTGCGACCAGTCTACCTGGGCACATTTTCTAAACTGAGGTCTGGAGGAGGGGCATAGAGGGAGGAGCCAGTTCACACTCGGGAAAAGTCTTAAAGTGCCCATGGCTCCTGCGGAACCGTCTATACCCCATGGTACTGAAGTGGACCCAAGCATATATATATAGGACAAAGACCAGCAACATCCGAAATATAACATTTTATAAAGCTTCCATCATTCCAAGAGAAATTCCATAAAGGTCAAGGTGCAATGTAAACAGGAGATCAGCAATATGAACGCCATTGGCAGAGGGTATATTAGCATAGTGTTACTTAGCCAAAGTGTACATAGCTCCTCCTGCAGGGTGTGCATCCGGCTCACGTCTGGCTCACCCCGGCTCACACCCTGCAGGAGGATCTATACACACTTTGGCTAAGTAACACTGGTCCTCATTCCGAGTTGATCGCTCGCTAGCTACTTATAGCAGCTGTGCAAACGCATAGTCGCCGCCCACTGGGAGTGTATTTTCGCTTTGCAGAAGTGCGAATGCCTGTGCAGCAGAGCGCCTGCAAAATCATTTTGTGCAAACCAAGACCAGCCCTGTACTTACTCTTCGTGTGCGTTGATTCTAACGACGGAGGGACGGCTTTTGAAGTCACACACCCGCCCAGCGAACGCCCAGCCACGCCTGCGTTTCCCTGACATGCCTGCTTTTTTCTAAGCACTCCCTAAAAACGGTCAGTTGACACCAAGAAACGCCCCCTTCATGTCAATCTTCCTGCGTTCAGCCATGCGACTGAACGCTTCGCTAGAACCTGTGCAAAATCACAAAGGTCTTTGTACCCGTACGTCACTAGTGCGCACTGTGGTGCATACGCAAGCGCAGAAATGCCGATTTTTAGCCTGATCGCTGCGCACAACGACATCTAGCGATCAACTCAGAATGACCCCCACTATGCTAATATACCCCTTGCCAATGGCGTTAATATTGCTGATCTCCTGTTTACATTGCACCTTGCACTTCATGGAAATTCTCTTGGAATGATGGAAGCTTTATAAAAGGTTATATTTTACATGTCGCTGGTCTTTGTCCTATTTTTCTGTTTACATTTATAAGACCTTAAACTCCGCAGTATTGGACTTTATAGTGGGTGCCACTTGTCTCATGCTCTCTCTCTCTCTCTCTCTACATATATATATATATATATATATATATATATATATGAGCAGCACTGTGGGGCAGAATGTGTAACTGGCACAGATGGGGCATATGTATATCTGTCACTGCACTACTGGGAGGTATGTGTATCTGTCACTGCACTACTGGGGGTATGTGTGTCTGTCACTGCACTACTGGGGGGTATGTGTATCTGTCACTGCACTACTGGGGGGTATGTGTATCTGTCACTGCACTACTGGGGGGTATGTATATCTGTCACTGCACTACTGGGGGGTATGTGTATCTGTCACTGCACTACTGGGGGTATGTGTATCTGTCAGTGCACTACTGGGGGTATGTGTATCTGTCACTGCACTACTGGGGGTATGTGTATCTGTCACTGCACTACTGGGGGTATGTGTATCTGTCACTGCACTACTGGGAGGTATGTGTATCTGTCACTGCACTACTGGGGGGTATGTGTATCTGTCACTGCTCTACTGGGGGTATGTGTATCTGTCACTGCACTACTGGGGGGTTATGTATATCTGTCACTGCACTACTGGGGGGTATGTGTATCTGTCACTGCACTACTAGGAGGTATGTGTATCTGTCACTGCACTACTGGGAGGTATGTGTATCTGTCACTGCACTACTGGGGGGTATGTGTATCTGTCACTGCACTACTGGGGGGTATGTGTTTCTGTCACTGCACTACTGGGGGGTATGTGTATCTGTCACTGCACTACTGGGGGGTATGTGTATCTGTCACTGCACTACTGGGGGTATGTGTTTCTGTCACTGCACTACTGGGGGGTATGTGTATCTGTCACTGCAGTACTGGGGGTATGTGTATCTGTCACTGCACTACTGGGGGGTATGTGTATCTGTCACTGCACTACTGGGGGGTATGTGTATCTGTCACTGCACTACTGGGGGGTATGTGTATCTGTCACTGCACTACTGGGGGTTATGTGTATCTGTCACTGCACTACTAGGAGGTATGTGTATCTGTCACTGCACTACTGGGGGGTATGTGTATCTGTCACTGCACTACTGGGGGGTATGTGTTTCTGTCACTGCACTACTGGGGGGTATGTGTATCTGTCACTGCACTACTGGGGGGTATGTGTATCTGTCACTGCACTACTGGGGGTATGTGTATCTGTCACTGCACTACTGGGGGTATGTGTATCTGTCACTGCACTACTGGGGGTATGTGTATCTGTCACTGCACTACTAGGAGGTATGTGTGTCTGTCACTGCACTACTGGGGGGTATGTGTATCTGTCACTGCACTACTGGGGGGTATGTGTCTCTGTCACTGCACTACTGGGAGGTATGTGTATCTGTCACTGCACTACTGGGGGGTATGTGTCTCTGTCACTGCACTACTGGGGGTATGTGTATCTGTCACTGCACTACTGGGGGTATGTGTATCTGTCACTGCAGTACTGGGGGGTATGTGTATCTGTCACTGCACTACTGGGGGGTATGTGTATCTGTCACTGCACTACTGGGGGGTATGTGTATCTGTCACTGCACTACTGGGGGGTATGTGTATCTGTCACTGCACTACTGGGGGTATGTGTTTCTGTCACTGCACTACTGGGGGTATGTGTATCTGTCACTGCACTACTGGGGGGTATGTGTATCTGTCACTGCACTACTGGGGGGTATGTGTATCTGTCACTGCACTACTGGGGGGTATGTGTATCTGTCACTGCACTACTGGGGGGTTATGTGTATCTGTCACTGCACTACTAGGAGGTATGTGTATCTGTCACTGCACTACTGGGAGGTATGTGTATCTGTCACTGCACTACTGGGGGGTATGTGTATCTGTCACTGCACTACTGGGGGGTATGTGTATCTATCACTGCACTACTGGGGGGTATGTGTATCTGTCACTGCACTACTGGGGGGTATGTGTATCTGTCACTGCACTACTGGGGGGTATGTGAATCTGTCACTGCACTACTGGGGGTATGTGTGTCTGTCACTGCACTACTGGGGGTATGTGTATCTGTCACTGCACTACTGGGGGGTATGTGTATCTATCACTGCACTACTGGGGGGTATGTGTATCTATCACTGCACTACTAGGAGGTATGTGTATCTGTCACTGCACTACTGGGGGGTATGTGTATCTGTCACTGCACTACTGGGGGGTATGTGAATCTGTCACTGCACTACTGGGGGTATGTGTGTCTGTCACTGCACTACTGGGGGGTATGTGTATCTGTCACTGCACTACTGGGGGGTATGTGTATCTGTCACTGCAGTACTGGGGGGCAAATGTGTAGCAATCACTGCAATACTCGGGGGTATGTGTATCTGCCACTGCACTACTGGGGGGTATGTTTATCTGTCACTGCAGTACTGGGGGGTATGTGTATCTGTCACTGCACTACTGGGGGGTATGTGTATCTGTCACTTCACTACTGAGGGGTATGTGTATCTGCACTGCACTACTGGGGGGTATGTGTATCTGTCATTGCACTACTGGTGGGTATGTGTATCTGTCACTGCACTACTGGGGGCATATATGTATCTGTCACTGCAGTACTGGGGGTATGTGTATCTGTCACTGCACTACTGGGGGGTTATGTGCATCTGTCACTGCACTACTGGGGGTATGTGTATATGTCACTGCACTACTGGGGGGTATGTGTATCTGTCACTGCAGTACTGGGGGGTATGTGTATCTGTCACTGCACTACTGGGGGGTATGTGTGTCTGTCACTGCACTACTGGGGGGTATGTTTATCTGTCACTGCAGTACTGGGGGGTATGTGTATCTGTCACTGCACTACTGGGGGTATGTGTATCTGTCACTTCACTACTGGGGGGTATGTGTATCTGTTACTGCAGTACTGGGGGGTATGTGTATCTGTCATTGCACTACTGGGGGGTATGTGTATCTGGCACTGCACTACTGGAGGCATATATGTATCTGTCACTGCAGTACTGGGGGGTATGTGTATCTGTCACTGCACTACTGGGGGGTTATGTGCATCTGTCACTGCACTACTGGGGGTATGTGTATCTGTCACTGCACTACTGGGGGGTATGTGTATCTGTCACTGCACTACTGGGGGGTATGTGTATCTGTCACTGCACTACTGGGGGTATGTGTATCTGTCACTGCTCTACTGGGGGTATGTGTATCTGTCACTGCACTACTGGGGGTATGTGTATCTGTCACTGCTCTACTGGGGGTATGTGTATCTGTCACTGCACTACTGGGGGGTATGTGTATCTGTCATTGCACTACTGGGGGCATATATGTATTGGGCCCTTCACTACTGGGGGGTATGTGTATATGGCACTGCTGGGAGCATATTTGTATCTGGCACTGCTGGGACGTATTTGTATCTGGCACTCTACTGGGGTCGTTATGTGTATCTGGCACTCTACTGGGGTCATTATGTGTATCTGGCACTCTACTGGGGGCATCATGTGTATCTGGTGCTATACTGTGGCAGTATGTGTATCTGGCGCTCTACTGAGGTCATTATTTGTATCTGGCACTTTACTGAGGTCATTATTTGTATCTGGCACTCTACTGGGGTCATTATTTGTATCTGGCACTTTACTGATGTCATTATGTGTATCTGGCACTCTACTGGGGTCATTATTTGTATCTGGCACTTTACTGAGGTCATTATGTGTATCTGGCGCTCTACTGGGGGCAGTATGTGTATCTGGTGCTCTACTAGGGTCATTATTTGTATCTGGCACTATACTGAGGACATTATGTGTATCTGGCACTATACTGGGGGCAGTATGTGTATCTGGCACTATACTGGGGTCAGTATGTGTATCTGGCGCTTTACTGGGGGCAGTATGTGTATCTGGCGCTCTACTGGGGTCATTATGTGTGTCTGGCACTATACTGAGGCAGAATATGTATCTGGCACTAGACTGGGGTAATTATTTGTTTCTGACACTATGCTGGGGTCATTATTTGTATCTGGCACTATACTGGGGGCAGTATGTGTATCTGGTTCCATACTGGGGGCAGTATGTGTATCTGACACTATACTGGTGTCATTATGTGTATCTGGCACTCTACTGGGGTCATTTTTTTAATCTGGAGCTATACTGTGGGGCGTATGTGTATCTGGCACTATACTGGGGGCAGTATGTGTATCTGGCACTATAGTGGTGTCATTATGTGTATCTGGCACTATACTGATGTCATTATGTGTATCTGGCACTCTACTGAGGTCATTATTTGTATCTGGCGCTATACTGGGGGGAGTATGTTTATCTGGCACTATACTGGGGTCATTATATGTATCTGGTCCTATACTGGGGCAGTATGTGTATCTGGCGCTCTACCTGGGTCATTATGTGTATCTGGCACTATACTGGGGTCATTATATGTATCTGGTGCTATACTAGGAGCAGTATGTGTAGCTGGCACTATACTGGGGGCAGTATGTGTATCTAGCACTATACTGGGGGCAGTATGTGTATCTGGCGCATATACTACTGTTCTCTCCCGGTGTAACCCAGGCACATACACAACAGCTTATAGTGGGCAGAAAGGAGGAGCTCTTTTTCTTTATATACTATATTAGGTGGTGCCTATAATCGCTGGCCACTCCTCCCTGGTCCCATGGCCACACCCCTTCCAGAGTATGGCAACGCTCCTTAGTGGGCCCCTGTGATTGCATTTCCCTGGTGGGCCCTTCATGCTCCAGTCCGACACTGGCTACTACTGTATTATTACTGCTGCTACTGTAATCTGCTCCAATCATGTTGGTTCCTTTCCCGCTGAGCAGAAAGGCTGACGCTTGTTTTATCCCATGGAAACCATTAGTACTGTATATTATATATAATGAGCATAGACCTCTCTGCAGTGTGACAGCGGCTGTCCCTGCTTCCTAGGTGTTGTCCTCTGTATATACCAGGGCCACCAGCGAGTGATGTGTCTGTCTCTCTCTACAGGGGAGAAACCAGGCAAGTGTCCGGTGATCCCTACGTTTGTACCGTGTGGAAAGGATCCCAATCCGGAGTGTGGAAGTGACTCGAACTGTGGCAGCTACCTGAAGTGCTGTAACTACGCCTGCCACATAAAATGCGTGGAACCTGTCGGTAAGTGGAGCTGAGGGTCCGGGTGACACACAGACAGAGAGCGGGCCTGTTATCACATAGACCGGACCTGTTATCACATAGAGCGGGCCTGTTATCACATAGACTGGACCTGTTCTCACATAGAGCAGGCCTGTTATCACATAGAGTGGCCTGTTATCACATAGAGCGGGCCTGTTATCACATAGAGTGGCCTGTTATCACATAGAGCGGGCCTGTTATCACATAGAGCGGGTCTGTTATCACATAGACTGGACCTGTTCTCACATAGAGCAGGCCTGTTATCACATAGAGTGGCCTGTTATCACATAGAGCGAGCCTGTTATCACATAGAGCGGGCCTGTTATCACATAGAGCGGCCTGTTATCACATAGAGTGGCCTGTTATCACATAGAGCGGCCTGTTATCACATAGAGCGGACCTGTTATCACATAGACCGGGCCTGTTATCACATAGAGCGGGCCTGTTATCACATAGAGCGGACCTGTTATCACATAGAGCGGCCTGTTATCACATAGAGTGGCCTGTTATCACATAGAGCGAGCCTGTTATCACATAAAACGGACCTGTTATCACATAGAGCGGACCTGTTATCACATAGAGCAGGCCTGTTATCACATAGAGCGGTACTGTTATCACATAGACAGAGCCTGTTATCACATAGACCGGGCCTGTTATCACATAGAGCGGGCCTGTTATCACATAGAGCGGACCTGTTATCACATAGAGCGGCCTGTTATCACATAGAGTGGCCTGTTATCACATAGAGCGAGCCTGTTATCACATAAAACGGACCTGTTATCACATAGAGCGGACCTGTTATCACATAGAGCGGGCCTGTTATCACATAGAGCGGTACTGTTATCACACAGACAGAGCCTGTTATCACATAGACCGGGCCTGTTATCACATAGAGCGGCCTGTTATCACATAAAGCGAGCCTGTTATCACATAGAGCGGGCCTGTTATCACATAGAGCGGTACTGTTATCACATAGACCGGGCCTGTTATCACATAGAGCGGTACTGTTATCACATAGACAGAGCCTGTTATCACATAGACCAGGTCTGTTATCACATAGTGCGAGCCAGTTATCACATAGAGAGAGCCTGTTATCACATAGACCTGGCCTGTTATCACATAGAGCGGGCCTGTTATCACATAGAGCGGCCTGTTATCACATAGAGCGGACCTGTTATCACATAGAGCGGGCCTGTTATCACATAGAGCGGACCTGTTATCGCATAGAGCGAGCCTGTTATCACATAGACCGGACCTGTTATCACATAGAGCGAGCCTGTTATTAAATAGAGCGGGCCTGTTATCACATAGACCGGGCCTGTTATCACATAGAGCGGGCCTGTTATCACATAGACCGGGCCTGCTATCACATAGACCGGGCCTGTTATCACATAGAGCGGCCTGTTATCACATAGACCGGGGCTGTTATCACATAGAGCATGCCTGCTATCACATAGAGCGAGCCTGTTATCACATAGAGCGGCCTGTTATCACATAGACCGGGGCTGTTATCACATAGAGCGGCCTGTTATCACATAGACCGGACCTGTTATTACATAGAGCCGGCCTGTTATCACATAGAGCGGGTCTGTTATCACATAGACCTGGCCTGTTATCACATAGAGCGGACCTGTTATCACATAGAGCGGGCCTGTTATCACATAGACCATGCCTGTTATCACATAGAGCGGGCCTGTTATCACATAGACCGGACCTGTTATCACATAGAGCGGCCTGTTATCACATAGAGCGGACTGTTATCACATAGAGCGGCCTGTTATCACATAGACCGGGCCTGTTATCACATAGAGCGGGCCTGTTATCACATAGACAGAGCATGTTATCACATAGAGCGGCCTGTTATCACATAGAGCGGGCCTGTTATCACATAGAGCAGGCCTGTTATCACATAGAGCGGCCTGTTATCACATAGACCGGGCCTGTTATCACATAGACCGGACCTGTTATCACATAGAGCGGCCTGTTATCACATAGAGCGGCCTGTTATCACATAGAGCGGGTCTGTTATCACATAGAGTGGCCTGTTATCACATAGAGCGGCCTGTTATCACATAGTGCGGCCTGTTATCACATAGAATGGCCTGTTATCACATAGAGCGGGTCTGTTATCACATAGAATGGCCTGTTATCACATAGAGCGGGTCTGTTATCACATAGAGTGGCCTGTTACCACAGAGAGCGGCCTGTTATCACATAGAGCGGGTCTGTTATCACATAGAGTGGCCTGTTATCACATAGAGCGGCCTGTTATCACATAGAGCGGGTCTGTTATCACATAGAATGGCCTGTTATCACATAGAGCGGGTCTGTTATCACATAGAATGGCCTGTTATCACATAGAGCGGGTCTGTTATCACATAGAGCGGCCTGTTATCACATAGAGTGGCCTGTTATCACATAGAGTGGTCTGTTACCACAGAGAGCGGCCTGTTATCACATAGAGCGGGCCTGTTATCACATAGAGCGGGTCTGTTATCACATAGAGTGGCCTGTTATCACATAGTGCGGCCTGTTATCACATAGAATGGCCTGTTATCACATAGAGCGGGTCTGTTATCACATAGAATGGCCTGTTATCACATAGAGCGGGTCTGTTATCACATAGAGTGGCCTGTTATCACATAGGCCCTCATTCCGAGTTGATCGCTCGGTATTTTTCATCGCATCGCAATGAAAATCCGCTTAGTACGCATGCGCAATATTCGCACTGCGACTGCGCCAAGTAATTTAACAATGAAGATAGTATTTTTACTAACGGCTTTTTCATCGCTCCGGCGATCGTAATGTGATTGACAGGAAATGGGAGTTACTGGGCGGAAACACGGCGTTTTAGGGGCGTGTGGATGAAAACGCTACCGTTTCCGGAAAAAACGCAGGAGTGGCCGGAGAAACGGGGGAGTGTCTGGGTGAACGCTGGGTGTGTTTGTGACGTCAAACCAGGAACGACAAGCACTGAACTGATCGCACAGGCAGAGTAAGTGTGGAGCTACTCTAAAACTGCTAAGTAGTTTGTGATCGCAATATTGCGATTACTTCGGTCGCAATTTTAAGAAGCTAAGATACACTCCCAGTAGGCGGCGGCTTAGCGTGTGTAACTCTGCTAAATTCGCCTTGCGACCGATCAACTCGGAATGAGGGCCATAGTCCGGACCTGTTATCACATAGAGCGGCCTGTTATCACATAGAGTGGCCTGTTATCACATAGAGTGGGCCTGTTATCACATAGACCGGGCCTGTTATCACATAGAGCGGGTCTGTTATCACATAGACCGGGCCTGTTATCACATAGAGCGGGTCTGTTATCACATAGAGCGGCCTGTTATCACATAGAGCGGGTCTGTTATCACATAGAGCGGCCTGTTATCACATAGAGCGGCCTGTTATCACATAGACCGGGCCTGTTATCACACATGGAAATAGGTTGATATGAATTTATACTGTACGATCCAGATGGACTATGATTGGGACGGTAACCTGTGCAGAGCGCAGCGGTAGAGGAGTGAGGCACCTTGCCCGCAGCATTGAGCTATGTGAGGGGACTCGCTGCACTAATTGGGGTTCCCGGTCACTCTACAAAGACACAAAAATATAAAAAACTCATGTCGACCTAATAACCGTGTCGACCTATTTCAGGTGTCGAGCAATAATTCATATGTTGTAGCGCTCAACCTGTGCGAATGTGTAAATGATGATGCTGTGAAACTAGAATTCTGAAAAATAATTCAAGGTTTATTATTGTTAATAAAGGACACAAATATATATTTCGTGTACATGCATTCAGAAATTATGAATGTATGGTTTGAAAAAAATATATATATACATATATATGATCGAGATTATATATATATATATATTGCTTGGAAAGACTGTATATATATATATATATATATATATATATATATATCAAGGGGAAAAAATGTTGAAAAACCGTACAGGCTGAAAAAAGGGAGGAAATTTAAAAAGAATGGAAAAAAATGAAGAAAAATGAAAAAAATCAAGGAAAACAGAGGAATTGTCTCTTTGGCTGTGACCCAGCTGATTAAGTTATTTAAATAGTTGTGCAGCATTCAAAGTCATTCACATAGTAGTCAGCGGCGTCCCGCTGACTACACGGTTCGAGCAGGCTGATGGTGACTTGCTTAACGGTGATTGCGGTGTTTCCCCGGGGTTCTGGGTGCGCCTGGTGCGGGGAGGGTAAGGGGACAGGGAGTACCGGACTGTGTATGCCCCGTGGGAGGACGCACTCACCCTGTCCTGGTTCGGACAGTGATGGAGGATCCAGTCACCACAGGGATTGAACTAGCGGTGATCGGCAGTGTAGGCTTGTTTAAAGCCGTCACTGCGCTTCATCCGCCGGGCCCGGAGCTGCTACCTCTCTCTCCCCCCTCCTACGCTGGTCGACTCGGCAATAGGGGCCTATACCTTCAAACTACCTCATTCACATTGAAACCGCACTGACAGCACGAGCCGTAGAAATCCTGCAGAACATTGCCGAGCGGGGATCACGTGATTCCCCTACCCGGAAGCAGACACCAGCGACGGAGAAACATCAGAAGGAGGAAGGTAAGCCGGTGGGGTGTATTGCCGAGTCGACCAGCGTAGGAGGGGGGAGAGAGAGGTAGCAGCTCCGGGCCCGGCGGATGAAGCGCAGTGACGGCTTTAAACAAGCCTACACTGCCGATCACCGCTAGTTCAATCCCTGTGGTGACTGGATCCTCCATCACTGTCCGAACCAGGACAGGGTGAGTGCGTCCTCCCACGGGGCATACACAGTCCGGTACTCCCTGTCCCCTTACCCTCCCCGCACCAGGCGCACCCAGAACCCCGGGGAAACACCGCAATCACCGTTAAGCAAGTCACCATCAGCCTGCTCGAACCGTGTAGTCAGCGGGACGCCGCTGACTACTATGTGAATGACTTTGAATGCTGCACAACTATTTAAATAACTTAATCAGCTGGGTCACAGCCAAAGAGACAATTCCTCTGTTTTCCTTGATTTTTTTCATTTTTTTCATTTTTCTTCATTTTTTTCCATTCTTTTTAAATTTCCTCCCTTTTTTCAGCCTGTACGGTTTTTCAACATTTTTTCCCCTTGATATATATATATATATATATATATACAGTCTTTCCAAGCAATATATATATATATATAATCTCGATCATATATATGTATATATATATTTTTTTCAAACCATACATTCATAATTTCTGAATGCATGTACACGAAATATATATTTGTGTCCTTTATTAACAATAATAAACCTTGAATTATTTTTCAGAATTCTAGTTTCACAGCATCATCATTTACACATTCGCACAGGTTGAGCGCTACAACATATGAATTATTGCTTGTTCCCTATAGGCTAGTCACCCTATTTTTGTAGCAGCTCGCTGAACTCATCCACCCAGTGCGCTGGTACAACCCCCCTACAGTATTTCAGGTGTCGACCTAGTCAGTGTCGACCAATAGTGGTTGACCTAATGACTGTCAACCTAAGTGTGATCAACCCTATGATCCACACCCGTTAGTAAGTGCGCATATACAGAGTCCTGTCACCTCTGTCCTGTCACCTCTGTCCTGTCACCTCTAACCTGTCACCTCTAACCTGTCCCCAATGTCCTGTCACCTCTGTCCTGTCACCTCTAACCTGTCCCCAATGTCCTGTCACCTCTAACCTGTCCCCAATGTCCTGTCACCTCTGTCCTGTCCCCAATGTCCTGTCACCTCTGTCCTGTCCCCAAATGTCCTGTCACCTCTGTCCTGTCCCCAATGTCCTGTCACCTCTAACCTGTCCCCAATGTCCTGTCACCTCTAACCTGTCCCCAATGTCCTGTCACCTCTGTCCTGTCCCCAATGTCATGTTACCTATGTCCTGTCCCCAATGTCCTGTCACCTCTAACCTGTCCCCAATGTCCTGTCACCTCTAACCTGTCCCCAATGTCCTGTCACCTCTGTCCTGTCTCCAATGTCATGTTACCTCTGTCCTGTCCCCAATGTCCTGTCACCTCTAACCTGTCCCCAATGTCCTGTCACCTCTGTCCTGTCCCCAATGTCCTGTCACCTCTAACCTGTCCCCAATGTCCTGTCATCTCTAACCTGTCCCCAATGTCCTGTCACCTCTGTCCTGTCCCCAATGTCATGTTACCTCTGTCCTGTCCCCAATGTCCTGTCACCTCTAACCTGTCCCCAATGTCCTGTCACCTCTAACCTGTCCCCAATGTCCTGTCACCTCTGTCCTGTCTCCAATGTCATGTTACCTCTGTCCTGTCCCCAATGTACTGTCACCTCTAACCTGTCCCCAATGTCCTGTCACCTCTGTCCTGTCCCCAATGTCCTGTCACCTCTAACCTGTCCCCAATGTCCTGTCATCTCTAACCTGTCCCCAATGTCCTGTCACCTCTGTGCTGTCCCCAATGTCCTGTCACCTCTAACCTGTCCCCAATGTCCTGTCACCTCTAACCTGTCCCCAATGTCCTGTCACCTCTCACCTGTCCCCAATGTCCTGTCCCCAATGTCCTGTCACCGCTAACCTGTCACCAATGTCCTGTCACCTCTAACCTGTCCCCAAATGTCCTGTCACCTCTAACCTGTCCCCAATGTTCTGTCACCTCTGTCCTGTCCCCAATGTCCTGTCACCTCTAACCTGTCCCCAATGTCCTGTCACCTCTAACCTGCCCCCATATGTCCTGTCACCTCTAACCTGTCCCCAATGTCCTGTCACCTCTGTCCTCTCCCCAATGTCCTGTCACCTCTCACCTGTCCCCAATGTCCTGTCCCCAATGTCCTGTCACCTCTAACCTGTCCCCAATGTCCTGTCCCCAATGTCCCTGTCACCTCTAACCTGTCCCCAATGTCCTGTCACCTCTAACCTGTCCCCAATGTCCTGTCACCTCTGTCCTGTCACCAATAACCTGTCCCCTCTGTCCTGTCACCTCTACCCTGTCCCCAATGTCCTGTCACCTCTAACCTGTCCCCAATGTCCTGTCACCTCTGTCCTGTCCCCAATGTCCTGTCACCTCTGTCCTGTCACCTCTGTCCTGTCCCCAATGTCCTGTGACCTCTAACTTGTCCCCAATGTCCTGTCACCTCTTACCTGTCCCCAATGTCCTGTCACCTCTGTGCTGTCCCCAATGTCCTGTCACCTGTAATCTGTCCCCTCTGTCCTGTCACCTCTGTCCTGTCCCCAATGTCCTGTCACCTCTAACCTGTCCCCAATGTCCTGTCACCTCTGTCCTGTCCCCAATGTCCTGTCACCTCTAACCTGTCCCCAATGTCCTGTCACCTCTAACCTGTCCCCAATGTCCTGCCACCTATCACCTGTCCCCAATGTCCTGTCCCCAATGTCCTGTCACCTCTAACCTGTCACCAGTGTCCTGTCACCTCTAGCCTGTCCCCAAATGTCCTGTCACCTCAAACCTGTCCCCAATGTCCTGTCACCTCTGTCCTGTCCCCAATGTCCTGTCACCTCTAACCTGTCCCCAATGTCCTGTCACCTCTAACCTGCCCCATATGTCCTGTCACCTCTAACCTGACCCCAATGTCCTGTCACCTCTGTCCTGTCCCCAATGTCCTGTCCCCAATGTCCTGTCACCTCTCACCTGTCCCCAATGTCCTGTCCCCAATGTCCTGTCACCTCTAACCTGTCCCCAATGTCCTGTCCCCATTGTCCTGTCACCTCTAACTTGTCCCCAAATGTCCTGTCACCTCTAACCTGTCCCCAAAGTCCTGTCACCTGTGTCCTATCCCCAATGTCCTGTCACCTCTGTCCGGTCACCTATAACCTGTCCCCAATGTCCTGTCACCTCTAACCTGTCCCCAATGTCCTTTCACCTCTAACCTGTCCCCAAATGTCCTGTCACCTCTGTCCTGTCCCCAATGTCCTGTCACCTCTGTCCTGTCCCCAATGTCCTGTCACCTTTGTCCTGTCCCCAATGTCCTATCACCTCTAACCTGTCCCCTCTGTCCTGTCACCTCTAACCTGTCCCCAATGTACTGTCACCACTGTCCTGTCCCCAATGTCCTGTCACCTCTAACCTGTCCCCAATGTCCTGTCACCTCTGTCCTGTCCCCAATGTCCTGTCACCTCTAACCTGTCCCCAAATGTCCTGTCACCTCTAACCTGTCACCAATGTCCTGTCACCTCTAACCTGTCCCCAATGTCCTGTCACCTCTGTCCTGTCACCTCTAACCTGTCCCCAATGTCCCTGTCACCTCTGTCCTTTCCCCAATGTCCTGTCACCTCTGTCCTGTTCCCAATGTCCTGTCACCTCTGTCCTGTCACCTCTAACCTGTCCCCAATGTCCTGTCACCTCTAACATGTCCCCAATGTCCTGTCACCTCTAACCTGTCCCCAATGTCCTGTCACCTCTGTCCTGGACCCAATGTCCTGTCACCTCTAACCTGTCCCCAATGTCCTGTCACCTCTAACCTGTCCCCAATGTCCTGTCACCTCTGTCCTGTCCCCAATATCCTGTCACCTCTAACCTGTCCCCAATGTCCGGTCACCTCTGTCCTGTCCCCAATGTCCTGTCACCTCTAACCTGTCCCCAAATGTCCTGTCACCTCTAACCTGTCCCCAATGTCCTGTCACCTGTAACCTGTCTCCAATGTCCTGTCACCTCTAACCTGTCCCCAATGTCCTGTCACCTCTAACCTGTCCCTAATGTCCTGTCACCTCTAACCTGTCCCCAATGTCCTGTCCCCTCGGTACTGTCCCCTCTGTCCTGTCCCCAATGTACTGTCACCTGTAACCTGTCCCCAATGTCCTGTCATCTCTGTCCTGGACCCAATGTCCTGTCACCTCTAACATGTCCCCAATGTCCTGTCACCTCTAACCTGTCCCCAATGTCCTGTCACTTATGTCCTGGACCCAATGTCCTGTCACCTCTAACCTGTCCCCAATGTCCTGTCACCTCTAACCTGTCCCCAATGTCCTGTCACCTCTGTCCTGTCCCCAATGTCCTGTCACCTCTAACCTGTCCCCAATGTCCTGTCACCTCTAACCTGTCCCCAATGTCCTGTCACCTGTAACCTGTCCCCAATGTCCTGTCACCTCTAACCTGTCCCCAATGTCCTGTCACCTCTAACCTGTCCCTAATGTCCTGTCACCTCTGTCCTGTCCCCAATGTCCTGTCACCTCTAACTTGTCCCCAATGTCCTGTCACCTCTAACCTGTCCCTGTCATCTCTAACCTGTCCACAATGTCCTGTCCCCTCGGTACTGTCCCCTCTGTCCTGTCCCCAATGTACTGTCTCCTGTAACCTGTCCCCAATGTCCTGTCATCTCTGTCCTGTCCGCAATGTCCTGTCACCTCTAACTTGTCCCCAATGTCCTGTCACCTCTAACCTATCCCCAACGTCCTGTCACCTCTAACTTGTCCCCTCTGTCCTGTCACCTCTATCCTGTCCCTGTCACCTCTAACCTGTCCCCAATGTCCTGTCCCCTCTGTACTGTTCCCTCTGTCCTGTAACCTCTGTCCTGTCCTCTCTGTACTGTCCCCTCTGTCCTGTAACCTCTGTCCTGTCGCTGTCACCTCTAACCTGTCCCCAATGTCCTGTCACCTCAAACCTGTCCCCAAGGTCCTGTCACCTCTGTCCTGTCCCTGTCACCTCTAACCTGTCCCCTCTGTCCTGTCCCTGTCACCTCTATCCTGTCCCCAATGTCCTGTCACCTCTGTCCTGTCCCCAATGTCCTGTCACCTCTAACCTGTCCCTGTCATCTCTAACCTGTCCCCAATGTCCTGTCCCCTCGGTACTGTCCCCTCTGTCCTGTCCCCAATGTACTGTCACCTGTAACCTGTCCCCAATGTCCTGTCATCTCTGTCCTGGACCCAATGTCCTGTCACCTCTAACATGTCCCCAATGTCCTGTCACCTCTAACCTGTCCCCAATGTCCTGTCACTTCTGTCCTGGACCCAATGTCCTGTCACCTCTAACCTGTCCCCAATGTCCTGTCACCTCTAACCTGTCCCCAATGTCCTGTCACCTCTGTCCTGTCCCCAATGTCCTGTCACCTCTAACCTGTCCCCAATGTCCTGTCACCTCTAACCTGTCCCCAATGTCCTGTCACCTGTAACCTGTCCCCAATGTCCTGTCACCTCTAACCTGTCCCCAATGTCCTGTCACCTCTAACCTGTCCCTAATGTCCTGTTACCTCTGTCCTGTCCCCAATGTCCTGTCACCTCTAACTTGTCCCCAATGTCCTGTCACCTCTAACCTGTCCCTGTCATCTCTAACCTGTCCCCAATGTCCTGTCCCCTCGGTACTGTCCCCTCTGTCCTGTCCCCAATGTACTGTCTCCTGTAACCTGTCCCCATTGTCCTGTCATCTCTGTCCTGTCCACAATGTCCTGTCACCTCTAACTTGTCCCCA
Organism: Pseudophryne corroboree; assembly: GCF_028390025.1. Taxonomy (NCBI): domain Eukaryota; kingdom Metazoa; phylum Chordata; class Amphibia; order Anura; family Myobatrachidae; genus Pseudophryne; species Pseudophryne corroboree. The sequence continues at coordinate 15,220,508 of NC_086447.1, forward strand.
ATGTCCTGTCACCTCTAACCTATCCCCAACGTCCTGTCACCTCTAACTTGTCCACTCTGTCCTGTCACCTCTATCCTGTCCCTGTCACCTCTAACCTGTCCCCAATGTCCTGTCCCCTCTGTACTGTCCCCTCTGTCCTGTCCCCTCTGTCCTGTCCTCTCTGTCCTGTCCCCTCTGTCCTGTAACCTCTGTCCTGTCGCTGTCACCTCTAACCTGTCCCCAATGTCCTGTCACCTCAAACCTGTCCCCAAGGTCCTGTCACCTCTAACCTGTCCCCAATGTCCTGTCACCTTTAACCTGTCCCTAATGTCCTGTCACCTCTGTCCTGTCCCCAATGTCCTGTCACCTCTAACTTGTCCCCAATGTCCTGTCACCTCTAACCTGTCCCTTTCATCTCTAACCTGTCCACAATGTCCTGTCCCCTCGGTACTGTCCCCTCTGTCCTGTCCCCAATGTACTGTCTCCTGTAACCTGTCCCCAATGTCCTGTCATCTCTGTCCTGTCCGCAATGTCCTGTCACCTCTAACTTGTCCCCAATGTCCTGTCACCTCTAACCTATCCCCAACGTCCTGTCACCTCTAACTTGTCCCCTCTGTCCTGTCACCTCTATCCTGTCCCTGTCAACTCTAACCTGTCCCCAATGTCCTGTCCCCTCTGTACTGTCCCCTCTGTCCTGTCCCCTCTGTCCTGTCCTCTCTGTACTGTTCCCTCTGTCCTGTAACCTCTGTCCTGTCGCTGTCACCTCTAACCTGTCCCCAATGTCCTGTCACCTCAAACCTGTCCCCAAGGTCCTGTCACCTCTGTCCTGTCCCTGTCACCTCTAACCTGTCCCCTCTGTCCTGTCCCTGTCACCTCTAACCTGTCCCCAATGTCCTGTCACCTCTGTCCTGTCCCCAATGTCCTGTCACCTCTAACCTGTCCCTGTCATCTCTAACCTGTCCCCAATGTACTGTCCCCTCGGTACTGTCCCCTCTGTCCTGTCCCCAATGTACTGTCACCTGTAACCTGTCCCCAATGTCCTGTCATCTCTGTCCTGGACCCAATGTCCTGTCACCTCTAACATGACCCCAATGTCCTGTCACCTCTAACCTGTCCCTGTCATCTCTAACCTGTCCATAATGTCCTGTCCCCTCGGTACTGTCCCCTCTGTCCTGTCCCCAATGTACTGTCTCCTGTAACCTGTCCCCAATGTCCTGTCATCTCTGTCCTGTCCGCAATGTCCTGTCACCTCTAACTTGTCCCCAATGTCCTGTCACCTCTAACCTATCCCCAACGTCCTGTCACCTCTAACTTGTCCCCTCTGTCCTGTCACCTCTATCCTGTCCCTGTCACCTCTAACCTGTCCCCAATGTCCTGTCCCCTCTGTACTGTCCCCTCTGTCCTGTCCCCTCTGTCCTGTCCTCTCTGTACTGTTCCCTCTGTCCTGTAACCTCTGTCCTGTCGCTGTCACCTCTAACCTGTCCCCAATGTCCTGTCACCTCAAACCTGTCCCCAAGGTCCTGTCACCTCTGTCCTGTCCCTGTCACCTCTAACCTGTCCCCTCTGTCCTGTCCCTGTCACCTCTAACCTGTCCCCAATGTCCTGTCACCTCTGTCCTGTCCCCAATGTCCTGTCACCTCTAACCTGTCCCTGTCATCTCTAACCTGTCCCCAATGTCCTGTCCCCTCGGTACTGTCCCCTCTGTCCTGTCCCCAATGTACTGTCACCTGTAACCTGTCCCCAATGTCCTGTCATCTCTGTCCTGGACTCAATGTCCTGTCACCTCTAACATGTCCCCAATGTCCTGTCACCTCTAACCTGTCCCCAGTGTCCTGTCACTTCTGTCCTGGACCCAATGTCCTGTCACCTCTAACCTGTCCCCAATGTCCTGTCACCTCTAACCAGTCCCCAATGTCCTGTCACCTCTGTCCTGTCCCCAATGTCCTGTCACCTCTAACCTGTCCCCAATGTCCTGTCACCTCTAACCTGTCCCCAATGTCCTGTCATCTCTGTCCTGTCCGCAATGTCCTGTCACCTCTAACTTGTCCCCAATGTCCTGTCACCTCTAACCTATCCCCAACGTCCTGTCACCTCTAACTTGTCCCCTCTGTCCTGTCACCTCTATCCTGTCCCTGTCACCTCTAACCTGTCCCCAATGTCCTGCCCCCTCTGTACTGTCCCCTCTGTCCTGTCCCCTCTGTCCTGTCCTCTCTGTACTGTCCCCTCTGTCCTGTAACCTCTGTCCTGTTGCTGTCACCTCTAACCTGTCCCCAATGTCCTGTCACCTCAAACCTGTCCCCAAGGTTCTGTCACCTCTGTCCTGTCCCTGTCACCTCTAACCTGTCCCCTCTGTCCTGTCCCTGTCACCTCTATCCTGTCCCCAATGTCCTGTCACCTCTGTCCTGTCCCCAATGTCCTGTCACCTCTAACCTGTCCCTGTCATCTCTAACCTGTCCCCAATGTCCTGTCCCCTCGGTTCTGTCCCCTCTGTCCTGTCCCCAATGTACTGTCACCTGTAACCTGTCCCCAATGTCCTGTCATCTCTGTCCTGGACCCAATGTCCTGTCACCTCTAACATGTCCCCAATGTCCTGTCACCTCTAACCTGTCCCCAATGTCCTGTCACTTCTGTCCTGGACCCAATGTCCTGTCACCTCTAACCTGTCCCCAATGTCCTGTCACCTCTAACCTGTCCCCAATGTCCTGTCACCTCTGTCCTGTCCCCAATGTCCTGTCACCTCTAACCTGTCCCCAATGTCCTGTCACCTCTAACCTGTCCCCAATGTCCTGTCACCTGTAACCTGTCCCCAATGTCCTGTCACCTCTAACCTGTCCCCAATGTCCTGTCACCTCTAACCTGTCCCTAATGTCCTGTCACCTCTGTCCTGTCCCCAATGTCCTGTCATCTCTAACTTGTCCCCAATGTCCTGTCACCTCTAACCTGTCCCTGTCATCTCTAACCTGTCCCCAATGTCCTGTCCCCTCGGTACTGTCCCCTCTGTCCTGTCCCCAATGTACTGTCTCCTGTAACCTGTCCCCATTGTCCTGTCATCTCTGTCCTGTCCACAATGTCCTGTCACCTCTAACTTGTCCCCAATGTCCTGTCACCTCTAACCTATCCCCAACGTCCTGTCACCTCTAACTTGTCCCCTCTGTCCTGTCACCTCTATCCTGTCCTTGTCACCTCTAACCTATCCCCAATGTCCTGTCCCCTCTATACTGTCCCCTCTGTCCTGTCCCCTCTGTCCTGTCCTCTCTGTACTGTCCCCTCTGTCCTGTAACCTCTGTCCTGTCGCTGTCACCTCTAACCTGTCCCCAATGTCCTGTCACCTCAAACCTGTCCCCAAGGTCCTGTCACCTCTAACCTGTCCCCAATGTCCTGTCACCTCTAACCTGTCCCTAATGTCCTGTCACCTCTGTCCTGTCCCCAATGTCCTGTCACCTCTAACTTGTCCCCAATGTCCTGTCACCTCTAACCTGTCCCTGTCATCTCTAACCTGTCCACAATGTCCTGTCCCCTCGGTACTGTCCCCTCTGTCCTGTCCCCAATGTACTGTCTCCTGTAACCTGTCCCCAATGTCCTGTCATCTCTGTCCTGTCCGCAATGTCCTGTCACCTCTAACTTGTCCCCAATGTCCTGTCACCTCTAACCTATCCCCAACGTCCTGTCACCTCTAACTTGTCCCCTCTGTCCTGTCACCTCTATCCTGTCCCTGTCACCTCTAACCTGTCCCCAATGTCCTGTCCCCTCTGTACTGTCCCCTCTGTCCTGTCCCCTCTGTCCTGTCCTCTCTGTACTGTTCCCTCTGTCCTGTAACCTCTGTCCTGTCGCTGTCACCTCTAACCTGTCCCCAATGTCCTGTCACCTCAAACCTGTCCCCAAGGTCCTGTCACCTCTGTCCTGTCCCTGTCACCTCTAACCTGTCCCCTCTGTCCTGTCCCTGTCACCTCTAACCTGTCCCCAATGTCCTGTCACCTCTGTCCTGTCCCCAATGTCCTGTCACCTCTAACCTGTCCCTGTCATCTCTAACCTGTCCCCAATGTCCTGTCCCCTCGGTACTGTCCCCTCTGTCCTGTCCCCAATGTACTGTCACCTGTAACCTGTCCCCAATGTCCTGTCATCTCTGTCCTGGACCCAATGTCCTGTCACCTCTAACATGTCCCCAATGTCCTGTCACCTCTAACCTGTCCCCAATGTCCTGTCACTTCTGTCCTGGACCCAATGTCCTGTCACCTCTAACCTGTCCCCAATGTCCTGTCACCTCTAACCAGTCCCCAATGTCCTGTCACCTCTGTCCTGTCCCCAATGTCCTGTCACCTCTAACCTGTCCCCAATGTCCTGTCACCTCTAACCTGTCCCCAATGTCCTGTCATCTCTGTCCTGTCCGCAATGTCCTGTCACCTCTAACTTGTCCCCAATGTCCTGTCACCTCTAACCTATCCCCAACGTCCTGTCACCTCTAACTTGTCCCCTCTGTCCTGTCACCTCTATCCTGTCCCTGTCACCTCTAACCTGTCCCCAATGTCCTGTCCCCTCTGTACTGTCCCCTCTGTCCTGTCCCCTCTGTCCTGTCCTCTCTGTACTGTCCCCTCTGTCCTGTAACCTCTGTCCTGTCGCTGTCACCTCTAACCTGTCCCCAATGTCCTGTCACCTCAAACCTGTCCCCAAGGTCCTGTCACCTCTGTCCTGTCCCTGTCACCTCTAACCTGTCCCCTCTGTCCTGTCCCTGTCACCTCTATCCTGTCCCCAATGTCCTGTCACCTCTGTCCTGTCCCCAATGTCCTGTCACCTGTAACCTGTCCCCAATGTCCTGTCATCTCTGTCCTGGACCCAATGTCCTGTCACCTCTAACATGTCCCCAATGTCCTGTCACCTCTAACCTGTCCCCAATGTCCTGTCACTTCTGTCCTGGACCCAATGTCCTGTCACCTCTAACCTGTCCCCAATGTCCTGTCACCTCTGTCCTGTCCCCAATGTCCTGTCACCTCTAACCTGTCCCCAATGTCCTGTCACCTCTAACCTGTCCCCAATGTCCTGTCACCTGTAACCTGTCCCCAATGTCCTGTCACCTCTAACCTGTCCCCAATGTCCTGTCACCTCTAACCTGTCCCTAATGTCCTGTCACCTCTGTCCTGTCCCCAATGTCCTGTCACCTCTAACTTGTCCCCAATGTCCTGTCACCTCTAACCTGTCCCTGTCATCTCTAACCTGTCCCCAATGTCCTGTCCCCTCGGTACTGTCCCCTCTGTCCTGTCCCCAATGTACTGTCTCCTGTAACCTGTCCCCAATGTCCTGTCATCTCTGTCCTGTCCACAATGTCCTGTCACCTCTAACCTGTCCCCAATGTCCTGTCACCTCTAACCTATCCCCAACGTCCTGTCACCTCTAACTTGTCCCCTCTGTCCTGTCACCTCTATCCTGTCCCTGTCACCTCTAACCTGTCCCCAATGTCCTGTCCCCTCTGTACTGTCCCCTCTGTCCTGTCCCCTCTGTCCTGTCCTCTCTGTACTGTCCCCTCTGTCCTGTAACCTCTGTCCTGTCGCTGTCACCTCTAACCTGTCCCCAATGTCCTGTCACCTCAAACCTGTCCCCAAGGTCCTGTCACCTCTAACCTGTCCCCAATGTCCTATCACCTCTAACCTGTCCCCAATGTCCTGTCCCCTCTGTCCTGTCCGTGTCACCTCTAACCTGTCCCCAATGTCCTGTCACCTCTAACCTGTCCCCAATGTCCTGTCCCCTCTGTCCTGTCCATGTCACCTCTAACCTGTCCCAAATGTCCTATGACCTCTAACCTGTCCCCAATGTCCTGTCCCCTCTGTCCTGTCCATGTCACCTCTAACCTGTCCCAAATGTCCTATCACCTCTAACCTGTCCCCAATGTCCTGTCCCCTCTGTCCTGTCCATTTCACCTCAAACCTGTCCCCAAGGTCCTGTCACCTCTGTCCTGTCCCTGTCACCTCTAACCTGTCCCCTCTGTCCTGTCCCTGTCACCTCTAACCTGTCCCCAATGTCCTGTCACCTCTGTCCTGTCCCCAATGTCCTGTCACCTCTAACCTGTCCCTGTCATCTCTAACCTGTCCCCAATGTCCTGTCCCCTCGGTACTGTCCCCTCTGTCCTGTCCCCAATGTACTGTCACCTGTAACCTGTCCCCAATGTCCTGTCATCTCTGTCCTGGACCCAATGTCCTGTCACCTCTAACATGTCCCCAATGTCCTGTCACCTCTAACCTGTCCCCAATGTCCTGTCACTTCTGTCCTGGACCCAATGTCCTGTCACCTCTAACCTGTCCCCAATGTCCTGTCACCTCTAACCTGTCCCCAATGTCCTGTCACCTCTAACCTGTCCCCAATGTCCTGTCACCTCTAACCTGTCCCCAATGTCCTGTCACCTGTAACCTGTCCCCAATGTCCTGTCCCCTCGGTTCTGTCCCCTCTGTCCTGTCCCCAATGTACTGTCACCTCTAACATGTCCCCAATGTCCTGTCACCTCTAACCTGTCCCCAATGTCCTGTCACTTCTGTCCTGGACCCAATGTCCTGTCACCTCTAACCTGTCCCCAATGTCCTGTCACCTCTAACCTGTCCCCAATGTCCTGTCACCTCTGTCCTGTCCCCAATGTCCTGTCACCTCTAACCTGTCCCCAATGTCCTGTCACCTCTAACCTGTCCCCAATGTCCTGTCACCTGTAACCTGTCCCCAATGTCCTGTCACCTCTAACATGTCCCCAATGTCCTGTCACCTCTAACCTGTCCCTAATGTCCTGTCACCTCTGTCCTGTCCCCAATGTCCTGTCATCTCTAACTTGTCCCCAATGTCCTGTCACCTCTAACCTGTCCCTGTCATCTCTAACCTGTCCCCAATGTCCTGTCCCCTCGGTACTGTCCCCTCTGTCCTGTCCCCAATGTACTGTCTCCTGTAACCTGTCCCCATTGTCCTGTCATCTCTGTCCTGTCCACAATGTCCTGTCACCTCTAACTTGTCCCCAATGTCCTGTCACCTCTAACCTATCCCCAACGTCCTGTCACCTCTAACTTGTCCCCTCTGTCCTGTCACCTCTATCCTGTCCTTGTCACCTCTAACCTATCCCCAATGTCCTGTCCCCTCTATACTGTCCCCTCTGTCCTGTCCCCTCTGTCCTGTCCTCTCTGTACTGTCCCCTCTGTCCTGTAACCTCTGTCCTGTCGCTGTCACCTCTAACCTGTCCCCAATGTCCTGTCACCTCAAACCTGTCCCCAAGGTCCTGTCACCTCTAACCTGTCCCCAATGTCCTGTCACCTCTAACCTGTCCCTAATGTCCTGTCACCTCTGTCCTGTCCCCAATGTCCTGTCACCTCTAACTTGTCCCCAATGTCCTGTCACCTCTAACCTGTCCCTGTCATCTCTAACCTGTCCACAATGTCCTGTCCCCTCGGTACTGTCCCCTCTGTCCTGTCCCCAATGTACTGTCTCCTGTAACCTGTCCCCAATGTCCTGTCATCTCTGTCCTGTCCGCAATGTCCTGTCACCTCTAACTTGTCCCCAATGTCCTGTCACCTCTAACCTATCCCCAACGTCCTGTCACCTCTAACTTGTCCCCTCTGTCCTGTCACCTCTATCCTGTCCCTGTCACCTCTAACCTGTCCCCAATGTCCTGTCCCCTCTGTACTGTCCCCTCTGTCCTGTCCCCTCTGTCCTGTCCTCTCTGTACTGTTCCCTCTGTCCTGTAACCTCTGTCCTGTCGCTGTCACCTCTAACCTGTCCCCAATGTCCTGTCACCTCAAACCTGTCCCCAAGGTCCTGTCACCTCTGTCCTGTCCCTGTCACCTCTAACCTGTCCCCTCTGTCCTGTCCCTGTCACCTCTAACCTGTCCCCAATGTCCTGTCACCTCTGTCCTGTCCCCAATGTCCTGTCACCTCTAACCTGTCCCTGTCATCTCTAACCTGTCCCCAATGTCCTGTCCCCTCGGTACTGTCCCCTCTGTCCTGTCCCCAATGTACTGTCACCTGTAACCTGTCCCCAATGTCCTGTCATCTCTGTCCTGGACCCAATGTCCTGTCACCTCTAACATGTCCCCAATGTCCTGTCACCTCTAACCTGTCCCCAATGTCCTGTCACTTCTGTCCTGGACCCAATGTCCTGTCACCTCTAACCTGTCCCCAATGTCCTGTCACCTCTAACCAGTCCCCAATGTCCTGTCACCTCTGTCCTGTCCCCAATGTCCTGTCACCTCTAACCTGTCCCCAATGTCCTGTCACCTCTAACCTGTCCCCAATGTCCTGTCATCTCTGTCCTGTCCGCAATGTCCTGTCACCTCTAACTTGTCCCCAATGTCCTGTCACCTCTAACCTATCCCCAACGTCCTGTCACCTCTAACTTGTCCCCTCTGTCCTGTCACCTCTATCCTGTCCCTGTCACCTCTAACCTGTCCCCAATGTCCTGTCCCCTCTGTACTGTCCCCTCTGTCCTGTCCCCTCTGTCCTGTCCTCTCTGTACTGTCCCCTCTGTCCTGTAACCTCTGTCCTGTCGCTGTCACCTCTAACCTGTCCCCAATGTCCTGTCACCTCAAACCTGTCCCCAAGGTCCTGTCACCTCTGTCCTGTCCCTGTCACCTCTAACCTGTCCCCTCTGTCCTGTCCCTGTCACCTCTATCCTGTCCCCAATGTCCTGTCACCTCTGTCCTGTCCCCAATGTCCTGTCACCTGTAACCTGTCCCCAATGTCCTGTCATCTCTGTCCTGGACCCAATGTCCTGTCACCTCTAACATGTCCCCAATGTCCTGTCACCTCTAACCTGTCCCCAATGTCCTGTCACTTCTGTCCTGGACCCAATGTCCTGTCACCTCTAACCTGTCCCCAATGTCCTGTCACCTCTGTCCTGTCCCCAATGTCCTGTCACCTCTAACCTGTCCCCAATGTCCTGTCACCTCTAACCTGTCCCCAATGTCCTGTCACCTGTAACCTGTCCCCAATGTCCTGTCACCTCTAACCTGTCCCCAATGTCCTGTCACCTCTAACCTGTCCCTAATGTCCTGTCACCTCTGTCCTGTCCCCAATGTCCTGTCACCTCTAACTTGTCCCCAATGTCCTGTCACCTCTAACCTGTCCCTGTCATCTCTAACCTGTCCCCAATGTCCTGTCCCCTCGGTACTGTCCCCTCTGTCCTGTCCCCAATGTACTGTCTCCTGTAACCTGTCCCCAATGTCCTGTCATCTCTGTCCTGTCCACAATGTCCTGTCACCTCTAACTTGTCCCCAATGTCCTGTCACCTCTAACCTATCCCCAACGTCCTGTCACCTCTAACTTGTCCCCTCTGTCCTGTCACCTCTATCCTGTCCCTGTCACCTCTAACCTGTCCCCAATGTCCTGTCCCCTCTGTACTGTCCCCTCTGTCCTGTCCCCTCTGTCCTGTCCTCTCTGTACTGTCCCCTCTGTCCTGTAACCTCTGTCCTGTCGCTGTCACCTCTAACCTGTCCCCAATGTCCTGTCACCTCAAACCTGTCCCCAAGGTCCTGTCACCTCTAACCTGTCCCCAATGTCCTATCACCTCTAACCTGTCCCCAATGTCCTGTCCCCTCTGTCCTGTCCGTGTCACCTCTAACCTGTCCCCAATGTCCTGTCACCTCTAACCTGTCCCCAATGTCCTGTCCCCTCTGTCCTGTCCATGTCACCTCTAACCTGTCCCAAATGTCCTATGACCTCTAACCTGTCCCCAATGTCCTGTCCCCTCTGTCCTGTCCATGTCACCTCTAACCTGTCCCAAATGTCCTATCACCTCTAACCTGTCCCCAATGTCCTGTCCCCTCTGTCCTGTCCATTTCACCTCAAACCTGTCCCCAAGGTCCTGTCACCTCTGTCCTGTCCCTGTCACCTCTAACCTGTCCCCTCTGTCCTGTCCCTGTCACCTCTAACCTGTCCCCAATGTCCTGTCACCTCTGTCCTGTCCCCAATGTCCTGTCACCTCTAACCTGTCCCTGTCATCTCTAACCTGTCCCCAATGTCCTGTCCCCTCGGTACTGTCCCCTCTGTCCTGTCCCCAATGTACTGTCACCTGTAACCTGTCCCCAATGTCCTGTCATCTCTGTCCTGGACCCAATGTCCTGTCACCTCTAACATGTCCCCAATGTCCTGTCACCTCTAACCTGTCCCCAATGTCCTGTCACTTCTGTCCTGGACCCAATGTCCGGTCACCTCTAACCTGTCCCCAATGTCCTGTCACCTCTAACCTGTCCCCAATGTCCTGTCATCTCTGTCCTGTCCGCAATGTCCTGTCACCTCTAACTTGTCCCCAATGTCCTGTCACCTCTAACCTATCCCCAACGTCCTGTCACCTCTAACTTGTCCCCTCTGTCCTGTCACCTCTATCCTGTCCCTGTCACCTCTAACCTGTCCCCAATGTCCTGTCCCCTCTGTACTGTCCCCTCTGTCCTGTCCCCTCTGTCCTGTCCTCTCTGTACTGTCCCCTCTGTCCTGTAACCTCTGTCCTGTCGCTGTCACCTCTAACCTGTCCCCAATGTCCTGTCACCTCAAACCTGTCCCCAAGGTCCTGTCACCTCTGTCCTGTCCCTGCCACCTCTAACCTGTCCCCTCTGTCCTGTCCCTGTCACCTCTAACCTGTCCCCAATGTCCTGTCACCTCTAACCTGTCCCTGTCATCTCTAACCTGTCCCCAATGTCCTGTCCCCTCGGTACTGTCCCCTCTGTCCTGTCCCCAATGTATTGTCACCTGTAACCTGTCCCCAATGTCCTGTCATCTCTGTCCTGGACCCAATGTCCTGTCACCTCTAACATGTCCCCAATGTCCTGTCACCTCTAACCTGTCCCCAATGTCCTGTCACTTCTGTCCTGGACCCAATGTCCTGTCACCTCTAACCTGTCCCCAATGTCCTGTCACCTCTAACCTGTCCCCAATGTCCTGTCCCCAATGTCCTGTCAACTCTAACCTGTCCCCAATGTCCTGTCACCTCTAACCTGTCCCCAATGTCCTGTCACCTGTAACCTGTCCCCAATGTCCTGTCACCTCTAACCTGTCCCCAATGTCCTGTCACATCTATCCTGTCCCTAATGTCCTGTCACCTCTGTCCTGTCCCCAATGTCCTGTCACCTCTAACTTGTCCCCAATGTCCTGTCACCTCTAACCTGTCCCTGTCATCTCTAACCTGTCCCCAATGTCCTGTCCCCTCGGTACTGTCCCCTCTGTCCTGTCCCCAATGTACTGTCTCCTGTAACCTGTCCCCAATGTCCTGTCATCTCTGTCCTGTCCACAATGTCCTGTCACCTCTAACTTGTCCCCAATGTCCTGTCACCTCTAACCTATCCCCAACGTCCTGTCACCTCTAACTTGTCCCCTCTGTCCTGTCACCTCTATCCTGTCCCTGTCACCTCTAACCTGTCCCCAATGTCCTGTCCCCTCTGTACTGTCCCCTCTGTCCTGTAACCTCTGTCCTGTCGCTGTCACCTCTAACCTGTCCCCAATGTCCTGTCACCTCAAACCTGTCCCCAAGGTCCTGTCACCTCTGTCCTGTCCCTGTCACCTCTAACCTGTCCCCAATGTCCTGTCACCTCTAACTTGTCCCCAATGTCCTGTCACCTCTAACCTATCCCTAACGTCCTGTCACCTCTAACTTGTCCCCTCTGTCCTGTCACCTCTATCCTGTCCCTGTCACCTCTAACCTGTCCCCAATGTCCTGTCCCCTCTGTACTGTCCCCTCTGTCCTGTCCCCTCTGTCCTGTCCTCTCTGTACTGTCCCCTCTGTCCTGTAACCTCTGTCCTGTCGCTGTCACCTCTAACCTGTCCCCAATGTCCTGTCACCTCAAACCTGTCCCCAAGGTCCTGTCACCTCTGTCCTGTCCCTGTCACCTCTAACCTGTCCCCTCTGTCCTGTCCCTGTCATCTCTATCCTGTCCCCAATGTCCTGTCACCTCTGTCCTGTCCCCAATGTCCTGTCACCTCTAACCTGTCCCTGTCATCTCTAACCTGTCCCCAATGTCCTGTCCCCTCGGTACTGTCCCCTCTGTCCTGTCCCCAATGTACTGTCACCTGTAACCTGTCCCCAATGTCCTGTCATCTCTGTCCTGGACCCAATGTCCTGTCACCTCTAACATGTCCCCAATGTCCTGTCACCTCTAACCTGTCCCCAATGTCCTGTCACTTCTGTCCTGGACCCAATGTCCTGTCACCTCTAACCTGTCCCCAATGTCCTGTCACCTCTGTCCTGTCCCCAATGTCCTGTCACCTCTAACCTGTCCCCAATGTCCTGTCACCTCTAACCTGTCCCCAATGTCCTGTCACCTGTAACCTGTCCCCAATGTCCTGTCACCTCTAACCTGTCCCCAATGTCCTGTCACCTCTAACCTGTCCCTAATGTCCTGTCACCTCTGTCCTGTCCCCAATGTCCTGTCACCTCTAACTTGTCCCCAATGTCCTGTCACCTCTAACCTGTCCCTGTCATCTCTAACCTGTCCCCAATGTCCTGTCCCCTCGGTACTGTCCCCTCTGTCCTGTCCCCAATGTACTGTCTCCTGTAACCTGTCCCCAATGTCCTGTCATCTCTGTCCTGTCCACAATGTCCTGTCACCTCTAACTTGTCCCCAATGTCCTGTCACCTCTAACCTATCCCCAACGTCCTGTCACCTCTAACTTGTCCCCTCTGTCCTGTCACCTCTATCCTGTCCCTGTCACCTCTAACCTGTCCCCAATGTCCTGTCCCCTCTGTACTGTCCCCTCTGTCCTGTCCCCTCTGTCCTGTCCCCTCTGTCCTGTCCTCTCTGTACTGTCCCCTCTGTCCTGTAACCTCTGTCCTGTCGCTGTCACCTCTAACCTGTCCCCAATGTCCTGTCACCTCAAACCTGTCCCCAAGGTCCTGTCACCTCTGTCCTGTCCCTGTCACCTCTAACCTGTCCCCAATGTCCTGTCACCTCTAACCTGTCCCCAATGTCCTATCACCTCTAACCTGTCCCCAATGTCCTATCCCCTCTGTCCTGTCCGTGTCACCTCTAACCTGTCCCCAATGTCCTGTCACCTCTAACCTGTCCCCAATGTCCTGTCCCCTCTGTCCTGTCCATGTCACCTCTAACCTGTCCCAAATGTCCTATCACCTCTAACCTGTCCCCAATGTCCTGTCCCCTCTGTCCTGTCCATGTCACCTCTAACCTGTCCCAAATGTCCTATCACCTCTAACCTGTCCCCAATGTCCTGTCCCCTCTGTCCTGTCCATTTCACCTCAAACCTGTCCCCAAGGTCCTGTCACCTCTGTCCTGTCCCTGTCACCTCTAACCTGTCCCCTCTGTCCTGTCCCTGTCACCTCTAACCTGTCCCCAATGTCCTGTCACCTCTGTCCTGTCCCCAATGTCCAGTCACCTCTAACCTGTCCCTGTCATCTCTAACCTGTCCCCAATGTCCTGTCCCCTCGGTACTGTCCCCTCTGTCCTGTCCCCAATGTACTGTCACCTGTAACCTGTCCCCAATGTCCTGTCATCTCTGTCCTGGACCCAATGTCCTGTCACCTCTAACATGTCCCCAATGTCCTGTCACCTCTAACCTGTCCCCAATGTCCTGTCACTTCTGTCCTGGACCCAATGTCCTGTCACCTCTAACCTGTCCCCAATGTCCTGTCACCTCTAACCAGTCCCCAATGTCCTGTCACCTCTGTCCTGTCCCCAATGTCCTGTCACCTCTAACCTGTCCCCAATGTCCTGTCACCTCTAACCTGTCCCCAATGTCCTGTCATCTCTGTCCTGTCCGCAATGTCCTGTCACCTCTAACTTGTCCCCAATGTCCTGTCACCTCTAACCTATCCCCAACGTCCTGTCACCTCTAACTTGTCCCCTCTGTCCTGTCACCTCTATCCTGTCCCTGTCACCTCTAACCTGTCCCCAATGTCCTGTCCCCTCTGTACTGTCCCCTCTGTCCTGTCCTCTCTGTACTGTCCCCTCTGTCCTGTAACCTCTGTCCTGTCGCTGTCACCTCTAACCTGTCCCCAATGTCCTGTCACCTCAAACCTGTCCCCAAGGTCCTGTCACCTCTGTCCTGTCCCTGTCACCTCTAACCTGTCCCCTCTGTCCTGTCCCTGTCACCTCTAACCTGTCCCCAATGTCCTGTCACCTCTAACCTGTCCCTATCATCTCTAACCTGTCCCCAATGTCCTGTCCCCTCGGTACTGTCCCCTCTGTCCTGTCCCCAATGTATTGTCACCTGTAACCTGTCCCCAATGTCCTGTCATCTCTGTCCTGGACCCAATGTCCTGTCACCTCTAACATGTCCCCAATGTCCTGTCACCTCTAACCTGTCCCCAATGTCCTGTCACTTCTTTCCTGGACCCAATGTCCTGTCACCTCTAACCTGTCCCCAATGTCCTGTCACCTCTAACCTGTCCCCAATGTCCTGTCCCCAATGTCCTGTCACCTCTAACCTGTCCCCAATGTCCTGTCACCTCTAACCTGTCCCCAATGTCCTGTCACCTGTAACCTGTCCCCAATGTCCTGTCACCTCTAACCTGTCCCTAATGTCCTGTCACCTCTGTCCTGTCCCCAATGTCCTGTCACCTCTAACTTGTCCCCAATGTCCTGTCACCTCTAACCTGTCCCTGTCATCTCTAACCTGTCCCCAATGTCCTGTCCCCTCGGTACTGTCCCCTCTGTCCTGTCCCCAATGTACTGTCTCCTGTAACCTGTCCCCAATGTCCTGTCATCTCTGTCCTGTCCACAATGTCCTGTCACCTCTAACTTGTCCCCAATGTCCTGTCACCTCTAACCTATCCCCAACGTCCTTTCACCTCTAACTTGTCCCCTCTGTCCTGTCACCTCTATCCTGTCCCTGTCACCTCTAACCTGTCCCCAATGTCCTGTCCCCTCTGTACTGTCCCCTCTGTCCTGTAACCTCTGTCCTGTCGCTGTCACCTCTAACCTGTCCCCAATGTCCTGTCACCTCAAACCTGTCCCCAAGGTCCTGTCACCTCTGTCCTGTCCCTGTCACCTCTAACCTGTCCCCAATGTCCTGTCACCTCTAACCTGTCCCCAATGTCCTATCACCTCTAACCTGTCCCCAATGTCCTGTCCCCTCTGTCCTGTCCGTGTCACCTCTAACCTGTCCCCAATGTCCTGTCCCCAATGTCCTGTCCCCTCTGTCCTGTCCATGTCACCTCTAACCTGTCCCAAATGTCCTATCACCTCTAACCTGTCCCCAGTGTCGTGTCCCCTCTGTCCTGTCCATTTCACCTCTAACCTGTCCCCAATGTCCTATCACCTCTAACCTGTCCCCAATGTCCTGTCCCCTCTGTCCTGTCCATGTCACCTCTAACCTGTCCCCAATGTCCTGTCACCTCTAACCTGTCCCCAATGTCCTGTCACCTCTATCCTGTCCCCAATGTCCTGTCACCTCTGTCCCCAATGTCCTGTCACCTCTGTCCTGTCCCCAATGTCCTGTCCCCTCTGTCCTGTCCATGTCACCTCTAACCTGTCCCCAATGTCCTGTCACCTCTAACCTGTCCCCAATGTCCTGTCACCTCTGTCCTGTCCCCAATGTCCTGTCACCTCTAACTTGTCCCCAATGTCCGGTCACCTCTAACCTGTCCCTGTCATCTCTAACCTGTCCCCAATGTCCTGTCCCCTCTGTACTGTCCCCTCTGTCCTGTCCCCAATGTACTGTCACCTGTAACCTGTCCCCAATGTCCTGTCACCTCTGTCCTGTCCCCAATGTCATGTCACCTCTAACTTGTCCCCAATGTCCTGTCCCCTCTGTCCTGTCCCCTCTGTCCTGTCCCCTCTGTACTGTCCACTCTGTCCTGTCCCTGTCACCTCTAACCTGTCCCCAATGTCCTGTCACCTCTGTCCTGTCCCGGTCCCCTCTGTCCTGTCCCCTCTGTCCTGTCCCTGTCACCTCTAACCTGTCCCCAATGTCCTGTCACCTCTGTCCTGTACCCAATGTCCTGTCACCTCTGTCCTGTCCCCAATGTCCTGTCACCTCTAACCTCTCCCTGTCATCTCTAACCTGTCCCAAATGTCCTGTCCCCTCGGTACTGTCCCCTCTGTCCTGTCCCCAATGTACTGTCACCTGTAACCTGTCCCCTATGTCCTGTCATCTCTGTCCTGTCCGCAATGTCCTGTCACCTCTAACTTGTCCCCAATGTCCTGTCACCTCTGTCCTGTCCCCAATGTCCTGTCACCTCTAACCTGTCCCTGTCATCTCTAACCTGTCCCCAATGTCCTGTCCCCTCTGTACTGTCCCCTCTGTCCTGTCACCTCTAACCTGTCCCCAATGTCCTGTCACCTCTGTCCTGTCACCTCTAACCTGTCCCCAATGTCCCTGTCACCTCTGTCCTTTCCCCAATGTCCTGTCACCTCTGTCCTGTCCCCAATGTCCTGTCACCTCTGTCCTTTCCCCAATGTCCTGTCACCTCTGTCCTGTTCCCAATGTCCTGTCACCTCTGTCCTGTCACCTCTAACCTGTCCCCAATGTCCTGTCACCTCTGTCCTGGACCCAATGTCCTGTCACCTCTGTCCTGTCACCTCTAACCTGTCCCCAATGTCCTGTCACCTCTAACCTGTCCCCAATGTCCTGTCACCTCTGTCCTGTCCCCAATGTCCTGTCACCTCTGTACTGTCCCCTCTGTCCTGTCCCCAATGTCCTGTCACCTCTAACCTGTCACCAATGTCCTGTCACCTCTGTCCTGTCACCTCTAACCTGTCCCCAATGTCCCTGTCACCTCTGTCCTTTCCCCAATGTCCTGTCACCTCTCACCTCTGTCCTGTTCCCAATGTCCTGTCATCTCTGTCCTGTCACCTCTATCCTGTCCCCAATGTCCTGTCACCTCTGTCCTGTCCCCAATGTCCTGTCACCTCTAACCTGTCCCTGTCATCTCTAACCTGTCCCCAATGTCCTGTCCCCTCTGTACTGTCCCCTCTGTCCTGTCCCGAATGTCCTGTCACCTCTAACCTGTCACCAATGTCCTGTCACCTCTAACCAGTCCCCAATGTCCTGTCACCTCTGTCCTGTCACCTCTAACCTGTCCCCATTGTCCCTGTCACCTCTGTCCTTTCCCCAATGTCCTGTCACCTCTGTCCTGTTCCCAATGTTCTGTCACCTCTGTCATGTCCCCTCTGTCCTGTCCCGAATGTCCTGTCACCTCTAACATGTCCCCAATGTCCTGTCCCCTCTGTACTGTCCCCTCTGTCCTGTCCCGAATGTCCTGTCACCTCTAACATGTCCCCAATGTCCTATCACCTCTAACCTGTCCCCAATGTCCTGTCCCCTCTGTCCTGTCCATGTCACCTCTAACCTGTCCCCAATGTCCTGTCACCTCTAACCTGTCCCCAATGTCCTGTCACCTCTATCCTGTCCCCAATGTCCTGTCACCTCTGTCCCCAATGTCCTGTCACCTCTGTCCTGTCCCCAATGTCCTGTCACCTCTAACCTGTCCCTGTCATCTCTAACCTGTCCCCAATGTCCTGTCCCCTCTGTACTGTCCCCTCTGTCCTGTCCCCAATGTACTGTCACCTGTAACCTGTCCCCAATGTCCTGTCACCTCTGTCCTGTCCCCAATGTCATGTCACCTCTAACTTGTCCCCAATGTCCTGTCCCCTCTGTCCTGTCCCCTCTGTCCTGTCCCTGTCACATCTAACCTGTCCCCAATGTCCTGTCACCTCTGTCCTGTCCCGGTCCCCTCTGTCCTGTCCCTGTCACCTCTAACCTGTCCCCAATGTCCTGTCACCTCTAACCTGTCCCCAATGTCCTGTCACCTCTGTCCTGTCCCCAATGTCCTGTCACCTCTGTCCTGTCCCCAATGTCCTGTCACCTCTAACCTCTCCCTGTCATCTCTAACCTGTCCCAAATGTCCTGTCCCCTCGGTACTGTCCCCTCTGTCCTGTCCCCAATGTACTGTCACCTGTAACCTGTCCCCTATGTCCTGTCATCTCTGTCCTGTCCGCAATGTCCTGTCACCTCTAACTTGTCCCCAATGTCCTGTCACCTCTGTCCTGTCCCCAATGTCCTGTCACCTCTAACCTGTCCCTGTCATCTCTAACCTGTCCCCAATGTCCTGTCCCCTCTGTACTGTCCCCTCTGTCCTGTCACCTCTAACCTGTCCCCAATGTCCTGTCACCTCTGTCCTGTCACCTCTAACCTGTCCCCAATGTCCCTGTCACCTCTGTCCTTTCCCCAATGTCCTGTCACCTCTGTCCTGTCCCCAATGTCCTGTCACCTCTGTCCTTTCCCCAATGTCCTGTCACCTCTGTCCTGTTCCCAATGTCCTGTCACCTCTGTCCTGTCACCTCTAACCTGTCCCCAATGTCCTGTCACCTCTGTCCTGGACCCAATGTCCTGTCACCTCTGTCCTGTCACCTCTAACCTGTCCCCAATGTCCTGTCACCTCTGTCCTGGACCCAATGTCCTGTCACCTCTAACCTGTCCCCAATGTCCTGTCACCTCTGTCCTGTCCCCAATGTCCTGTCACCTCTGTACTGTCCCCTCTGTCCTGTCCCCAATGTCCTGTCACCTCTGTCCTGTCACCTCTAACCTGTCCCCAATGTCCCTGTCACCTCTGTCCTTTCCCCAATGTCCTGTCACCTCTGTCCTGTTCCCAATGTCCTGTCACCTCTGTCCTGTCACCTCTATCCTGTCCCCAATGTCCTGTCACCTCTGTCCTGTCCCCAATGTCCTGTCACCTCTAACCTGTCCCTGTCATCTCTAACCTGTCCCCAATGTCCTGACCCCTCTGTACTGTCCCCTCTGTCCTGTCCCGAATGTCCTGTCACCTCTAACCTGTCACCAATGTCCTGTCACCTCTAACCAGTCCCCAATGTCCTGTCACCTCTGTCCTGTCACCTCTAACCTGTCCCCAATGTCCCTGTCACCTCTGTCCTTTCCCCAATGTCCTGTCACCTCTGTCCTGTTCCCAATGTTCTGTCACCTCTGTCCTGTCACCTCTAACCTGTCCCCAATGTCCTGTCACCTCTAACATGTCCCCAATGTCCTGTCACCTCTGTCCTGGACCCAATGTCCTGTCACCTCTAACCTGTCCCCAATGTCCTGTCACCTCTAACCTGTCCCCAATGTCCTGTCACCTCTGTCCTGTCCCCAATGTCCTGTCACCTCTAACCTGTCCCCAATGTCCTGTCACCTCTGTCCTGTCACCTCTGTCCTGTCACCTCTAACCTGTCCCCAATGTCCCTGTCACCTCTGTCCTTTCCCCAATGTCCTGTCACCTCTCACCTCTGTCCTGTTCCCAATGTCCTGTCATCTCTGTCCTGTCACCTCTATCCTGTCCCCAATGTCCTGTCACCTCTGTCCTGTCCCCAATGTCCTGTCACCTCTAACCTGTCCCTGTCATCTCTAACCTGTCCCCAATGTCCTGTCCCCTCTGTACTGTCCCCTCTGTCCTGTCCCGAATGTCCTGTCACCTCTAACCTGTCACCAATGTCCTGTCACCTCTAACCAGTCCCCAATGTCCTGTCACCTCTGTCCTGTCACCTCTAACCTGTCCCCATTGTCCCTGTCACCTCTGTCCTTTCCCCAATGTCCTGTCACCTCTGTCCTGTTCCCAATGTTCTGTCACCTCTGTCCTGTCCCCTCTGTCCTGTCCCGAATGTCCTGTCACCTCTAACATGTCCCCAATGTCCTGTCCCCTCTGTACTGTCCCCTCTGTCCTGTCCCGAATGTCCTGTCACCTCTAACATGTCCCCAATGTCCTATCACCTCTAACCTGTCCCCAATGTCCTGTCCCCTCTGTCCTGTCCATGTCACCTCTAACCTGTCCCCAATGTCCTGTCACCTCTAACCTGTCCCCAATGTCCTGTCACCTCTATCCTGTCCCCAATGTCCTGTCACCTCTGTCCCCAATGTCCTGTCACCTCTGTCCTGTCCCCAATGTCCTGTCACCTCTAACCTGTCCCTGTCATCTCTAACCTGTCCCCAATGTCCTGTCCCCTCTGTACTGTCCCCTCTGTCCTGTCCCCAATGTACTGTCACCTGTAACCTGTCCCCAATGTCCTGTCACCTCTGTCCTGTCCCCAATGTCATGTCACCTCTAACTTGTCCCCAATGTCCTGTCCCCTCTGTCCTGTCCCCTCTGTCCTGTCCCTGTCACATCTAACCTGTCCCCAATGTCCTGTCACCTCTGTCCTGTCCCGGTCCCCTCTGTCCTGTCCCTGTCACCTCTAACCTGTCCCCAATGTCCTGTCACCTCTAACCTGTCCCCAATGTCCTGTCACCTCTGTCCTGTCCCCAATGTCCTGTCACCTCTGTCCTGTCCCCAATGTCCTGTCACCTCTAACCTCTCCCTGTCATCTCTAACCTGTCCCAAATGTCCTGTCCCCTCGGTACTGTCCCCTCTGTCCTGTCCCCAATGTACTGTCACCTGTAACCTGTCCCCTATGTCCTGTCATCTCTGTCCTGTCCGCAATGTCCTGTCACCTCTAACTTGTCCCCAATGTCCTGTCACCTCTGTCCTGTCCCCAATGTCCTGTCACCTCTAACCTGTCCCTGTCATCTCTAACCTGTCCCCAATGTCCTGTCCCCTCTGTACTGTCCCCTCTGTCCTGTCACCTCTAACCTGTCCCCAATGTCCTGTCACCTCTGTCCTGTCACCTCTAACCTGTCCCCAATGTCCCTGTCACCTCTGTCCTTTCCCCAATGTCCTGTCACCTCTGTCCTGTCCCCAATGTCCTGTCACCTCTGTCCTTTCCCCAATGTCCTGTCACCTCTGTCCTGTTCCCAATGTCCTGTCACCTCTGTCCTGTCACCTCTAACCTGTCCCCAATGTCCTGTCACCTCTGTCCTGGACCCAATGTCCTGTCACCTCTGTCCTGTCACCTCTAACCTGTCCCCAATGTCCTGTCACCTCTGTCCTGGACCCAATGTCCTGTCACCTCTAACCTGTCCCCAATGTCTTGTCACCTCTGTCCTGTCCCCAATGTCCTGTCACCTCTGTACTGTCCCCTCTGTCCTGTCCCCAATGTCCTGTCACCTCTGTCCTGTCACCTCTAACCTGTCCCCAATGTCCCTGTCACCTCTGTCCTTTCCCCAATGTCCTGTCACCTCTGTCCTGTTCCCAATGTCCTGTCACCTCTGTCCTGTCACCTCTATCCTGTCCCCAATGTCCTGTCACCTCTGTCCTGTCCCCAATGTCCTGTCACCTCTAACCTGTCCCTGTCATCTCTAACCTGTCCCCAATGTCCTGACCCCTCTGTACTGTCCCCTCTGTCCTGTCCCGAATGTCCTGTCACCTCTAACCTGTCACCAATGTCCTGTCACCTCTAACCAGTCCCCAATGTCCTGTCACCTCTGTCCTGTCACCTCTAACCTGTCCCCAATGTCCCTGTCACCTCTGTCCTTTCCCCAATGTCCTGTCACCTCTGTCCTGTTCCCAATGTTCTGTCACCTCTGTCCTGTCACCTCTAACCTGTCCCCAATGTCCTGTCACCTCTAACATGTCCCCAATGTCCTGTCACCTCTGACCTGGACCCAATGTCCTGTCACCTCTAACCTGTCCCCAATGTCCTGTCACCTCTAACCTGTCCCCAATGTCCTGTCACCTCTGTCCTGTCCCCAATGTCCTGTCACCTCTAACCTGTCCCCAATGTCCTGTCACCTCTGTCCTGTCCCCAATGTCCTGTCACCTCTAACCTGTCCCCAAATGTCCTGTCACCTCTAACCTGTCCCCAATGTCCTGTCACCTGTAACCTGTCCCCAATGTCCTGTCACCTCTAACCTGTCCCCAATGTCCTGTCACCTCTAACCTGTCCCTAATGTCCTGTCACCTCTGTCCTGTCCCCAATGTCCTGTCACCTCTAACTTGTCCCCAATGTCCTGTCACCTCTAACCTGTCCCCAATGTCCTGTCACCTCTAAACTGTCCCCAATGTACTGTCACCTCTGTCCTGTCCCCAATGTCCTGTCACCTCTGTCCTGTCCCCTCTGTACTGTCCCCTCTGTCCTGTCCCTGTCACCTCTAACCTGTCCCCAATGTCCTGTCACCTCTGTCCGGTCCCTGTCCCCTCTGTCCTGTTCCCTCTGTCCTGTCCCTGTCACCTCTAACCTGTCCCCTATGTCCTGTCACCTCTGTCCTGTCCCCAATGTCCTGTCACCTCTGTCCTGTCCCCAATGTCCTGTCACCTCTAACCTGTCCCCAATGTCCTGTCACCTCTGTCCTGTTCCCAATGTCCTGTCACCTCTGTCCTGTCACCTCTATCCTGTCCCCAATGTCCTGTCACCTCTAACCTGTCCCTGTCATCTCTAACCTGTCCCCAATGTCCTGTCCCCTCTGTCCTGTCCCGAATGTCCTGTCACCTCTAACCTGTCACCAATGTCCTGTCACCTCTAACCTGTCCCCAATGTCCTGTCACCTCTGTCCTGTCACCTCTAACCTGTCCCCAATGTCCCTGTCACCTCTGTCCTTTCCCCAATGTCCTGTCACCTCTGTCCTGTTCCCAATGTCCTGTCACCTCTAACCAGTCCCCAATGTCCTGTCCCCTCTGTCCTGTCCCCAATGTACTGTCACCTGTAAACTGTCCCCAATGTCCTGTCATCTCTGTCCTGTCCGCAATGTCCTGTCACCTCTAACTTGTCCCCAATGTCCTGTCACCTCTAACCTGTCCCCAACGTCCTGTCACCTCTAACTTGTCCCCTCTGTCCTGTCACCTCTATCCTGTCCCTGTCACCTCTAACCTGTCCCCAATGTCATGTCCCCTCTGTACTGTCCCCTCTGTCCTGTCCCCTCTGTCCTGTCCTCTCTGTACTGTCCCCTCTGTCCTGTAACCTCTATCCTGTCGCTGTCACCTCTATCCTGTCCCCAATGTCCTGTCACCTCAAACCTGTCCCAATGTCCTGTCACCTCTGTCCTGTCCCTGTCACCTCTAACCTGTCCCCAATGTCCTGTCACCTCTAACCTGTCCCCAATGTCCTATCACCTCTAACCTGTCCCCAATGTCCTGTCCATGTCACCTCTAACCTGTCCCCAATGTCCTGTCACCTCTAACCTGTCCCCAATGTCCTGTCACCTCTAACCTGTCCCCAATGTACTGTCACCTCTGTCCTGTCCCTGTCACCTCTAACCTGTCCCCAATGTCCTGTCACCTCTATCCTGTCCCCAATGTCCTGTCACCTCTGTCCCCAATGTCCTGTCACCTCTGTCCTGTCCCCAATGTCCTGTCACCTCTAACCTGTCCCTGTCATCTCTAACCTGTCCCCAATGTCCTGTCCCCTCTGTCCTGTCCCCAATGTACTGTCACCTGTAACCTGTCCCCAATGTCCTGTCACCTCTGTCCTGTCCCCAATGTCCTGTCACCTTTAACTTGTCCCCAATGTCCTGTCACCTCTAACCTGTCCCCAACGTCCTGTCACCTCTAACTTGTCCCCTCTGTCCTGTCACCTCTATCCTGTCCCTGTCACCTCTAACCTGTCCCCAATGCCCTGTCCCCTCTGTACTGTCCCCTCTGTCCTGTCCCCTCTGTCCTGTCCTCTCTGTACTGTCCCCTCTGTCCTGTAACCTCTATCCTGTCGCTGTCACCTCTAACCTGTCCCCAATGTCCTGTCACCTCAAACTTGTCCCCAATGTCCTGTCCCTGTCACCTCTAACCTGTCCCCAATGTCCTGTCACCTCTATCCTGGCCCCAATGTCCTGTCACCTCTAACCTGTCCCCAATGTCCTGTCCCCTCTGTCCTGTCCATGTCACCTCTAACTTGTCCCCAATGTCCTGTCACCTCTAACCTGTCCCCAATGTCCTGTCACCTCAAACTTGTCCCCAATGTCCTGTCACCTCTGTCCTGTCCCTGTCACCTCTAACCTGTCCCCAATGTCCTGTCACCTCTATCCTGTCCCCAATGTCCTGTCACCTCTAACCTGTCCCCAATGTCCTGTCCCCTCTGTCCTGTCCATGTCACCTCTAACCTGTCCCCAATGTCCTGTCACCTCTGTCCTGTCCCCAATGTCCTGTCACCTCTAACCTGTCCCCAAAGTACTTTCACCTCTGTCCTGTCCCTGTCACCTCTAACCTGTCCCCAATGTCCTGTCACCTCTATCCTGTCCCCAATGTCCTGTCACCTCTATCCTGTCCCTGTCACCTCTGTCCTGCCCTGTCACCTCTGTCCTGTCCCCAAAGTCCTGTCACCTCTGTCCTGTCCCTGTCATCTCTAACCTGTCCCCAATGTCATGTCACCTTTGTCCTGTCCCTGTCACCTCTGTCCTGTCCCTGTCACCTCTAACCTTTCCCCAATGTCCTGTCACCTCTGTCCTGTCCCTGTCATCTCTAACCTGTCCCCAATGTCCTGTCACCTCTGTCCTGTCACCTCTAGCCTGTCCTCAATGTCCTGTCCCCGTCACCTCTAACCTGTCCCCAAAGTCCTGTCACCTCTGTCCTGTCCCTGTCACCTCTGTCCTGTCCCTGTCACCTCTGACCTTTCCCCAATGTCCTGTCACCTCTGTCCTCTCCCTGTCATCTCTAACCTGTCCCCAATGTCCTGTCACCTCTGTCCTGTTCCTGTTACCTCTAATCTGTCCCCAATATCCTGTCACCTCTGTCCTGTCCCTGTCCCCTCTAACCTGTCCCCAATGACCTGTCACCTCTGTCCAGTCCCTGTTACCTCTAATCTGTCCCCAATGTACTGTCACCTCTGTCCTGTTACCTCTAACCTGTCACCTCTGTCCTGTCCGTCACCACTAACCTGTTCCCAATGTCCTCTCACCTCTGTTCTGTCCCTGTCACCTCTATCCTGTCCCTGTCACCCCTGTCCTGTCCCTGTCACCCCTATCATGTCCCTGTCACCCCTGTCCTTTCCCTGTCACCTCTATCCTGTCCCTGTCACCCCTGTCCTGTCCCTGTCACCCCTATCATGTCCCTGTCACCCCTGTCCTTTCCCTGTCACCTCTATCCTGTCCCTGACACCTCTAACCTGTCCCCAATGTCCTGTCTCTTTCACCGCTATCCTTCCCTGTCCCCTCTGTGCTGCCACCTCTATCCTGTTCCTGTCACCTCTGTCCTGTCACCTCTATCCTTTCCCTGTCACCTCTGTCCTGTCCCTGTCACCTCTAACCTGTCCCCAATGTCCTGTCCCGGTCACCTCTATCCTTTCCGTTTCACCTCTTTCCTGTCACCTCTATCCTGTCCCTGTCACCTCTGTCCTGTCACCTCTATCCTTTCCCTGTCACCTCTGTCCTGTCCCTGTCACCTCTAACCTGTCCCCAATGTCCTGTCCCTGTCACCTCTGTCCTTCCCTGTCACCTCTTTCCTGTCACCTCTATCCTGTCCCTGTCACCTCTAACCTTTCCCCAATGTCCTGTCACCTCTGTCCTGTCCTTGTCATCTCTAACCTGTCCCCAATGTCCTGTCACCTCGGTCCTGTCACCTCTAGCCTGTCCTCAATGTCCTGTCCCCGTCACCTCTAACCTGTCCCCAATGTCCTGTCACCTCTGTCCTGTCCCTGTCACCTCTGTCCTGTCCCTGTCACCTCTAACCTTTCCCCAATGTCCTGTCACCTCTGTCCTGTCCCTGTCATCTCTAACCTGTCCCCAATGTCCTGTCACCTCTGTCCTGTCCATGTTACCTCTAATCTGTCCCCAATGTCCTGTCACCTCTGTCCTGTCCCTGTCCCCTCTAACCTGTCCCCAATGTCCTGTCACCTCTGTCCTGTCCCTGTCATCTCTAACCTGTCCCCAATGTCCTGTCACCTCTGTCCTGTCCCTGTCATCTCTAACCTGTCCCCAATGTACTGTCACCCCTGCCCTGTCCCTGTCACCTCTATCCTGTCCCTGTCACCCCTGTCCTGTCCCTGTCACCCCTATCATGTCCCTGTCACCCCTGTCCTTTCCCTGTCACCTCTATCCTGTCCCTGACACCTCTAACCTGTCCCCAATGTCCTGTCCCTTTCACCGCTATCCTTCCCTGTCCTCTCTGTCCTGTCACCTCTATCCTGTTCCTGTCACCTCTGTCCTGTCACCTCTATCCTTTCCCTGTCACCTCTGTCCTGTCCCTGTCACCTCTAACCTGTCCCCAATGTCCTGTCCCTGTCACCTCTATCTTCCCTGTCACCTCTTTCCTGTCACCTCTATCCTGTCCCTGTCACCTCTGTCCTGTCACCTCTATCCTTTCCCTGTCACCTCTGTCCTGTCCCTGTCACCTCTAACCTGTCCCCAATGTCCTGTCCCTGTCACCTCTATCCTTCCCTGTCACCTCTTTCCAGTCACCTCTGTCCTGTCACCTCTATCCTTTCCCTGTCACCTCTATCCTTTCCCTGTCACCTCTGTCCTGTCCCTGTCACCTCTGTCCTGTCACCTCTGTCCTGTCCCTGTCACCTCTGTCCTGTCCCCAATGTTCTGTCCCTGTCACCTCTATCCTTCCCTGTCACCTCTTTCCTGTCACCTCTATCCTTTCCCTGTCACCTCTGTCCTGTCCCTGTCACCTCTGTCCTGTCACCTTTATCCTGTTCCTGTCACCTCTGTCCTGTCACCTCTATCCTTCCCTGCCACCTCTGTCCCTGTGACCTCTGTCCTGTCACGTCCATACTGTCCCTGTCACCTCTGTTCCTGTCACTTCCATACTGTCCCTGTCACCTCTGTTCCTGTAACCTTCAACTGTCCCTGTCCCCTCTGACCTGTCCCTGTCACCTCTGTCCCTGTCACCTTTGTCCCTGTCACCTCTGTCCCTGTCACCTCTGACCTGTCCCTGTCACCTGTCCCTGTCACCTTTGTCCCTGTCACCTCTGACCTGTCCCTGTCACCTCTGTCCCTGTCACCTTTGTCCCTGTCACCTCTCTCCCTGTCACCTGTCCTGTCACCTCTCTCCTGTCCCTGTCCCTTCTGTCCTGTCACCTCCATACTGTCCCCTCTGTCCCTGTCCCTGGGTGGAGGCACTTACGATGACCAGTAAGTCACATATGTTCTAGGTACAGAGGGCTGGGTTACATACCTGGCTTGTGGGTGGACGTGAGATCATATCTGTAGTTGCAGTTTGGACTTTCCAATGTTCCACCGGTAGTCCCTGGTGCTATCCATGTGTTCTAGCATTACCATTATTATAGACGCTTCTTTACCTGTGTGCTGTCACTGTTTACGCATGTTTGAGTATTATTAAACACGTGCCTGGCATGGTGGCATCAGATGTGACCACACCAGCAAGTGCTTTATCTGACCTGGGAGCACAGGATGCGACCAGTCAGATAGAGAGTGTTAGCAGCGGTACTAGGGATGGGAAACTTCCCTCCGCTGCTGCTGTCAGATGGACCGGAAGGTCCCACTGCCTCCTGCACTCTCCCGTACTGATTGCCGTGCTGCCGATCACTGCTGATTGGTCAGCACGGCAGGATCCCCACCTCCAGCAGCTGCAGACAATGGCAGCCGCTGGGGAGTGTAAATCAACCCTCCCTAGCCACCACCAGACCCCCCCTGCATACCTCGAGGCTGTCTCTGCTTTCAAAATGAAAGCCGCGATGGTCGCAATGTTCCCGATGGTCCCGATGTTCCCGATCGATGTTTCGATGTTTGGGGGGAGATGTAAAAAAAATAATAACATTTTTTTTCTTTTTTTTTAACTAAAATCTTTTGGGATAGGGTTAAATTCATGTTCTTCACCTAATTCACTCATGAAAAAAAAACACGACAATATCGGAGCGTTTTTTTGCTAAATAAATCATCAGTTAAGTGGTTAAACACTGTGCGTTACCAACACAAGAAGAAATGGGGGACGGAGGAGAACACAGCAAACGGGGTACATTCCTGCCGGCACTAACAGGACCCCAACTCCTCCCTCCATAACAAAGAACAGGCAGTGGCGCAGAGAGAGGGGGTGGCGGAACAGGGCCGGAACCTAATCGTGTTCTCCCCTCCTGGATTTGCTGCTGTATGAAGGGCTGACCGCATCCCCCTGTCCAGCGTGAGGCACGGCCAAAAGTACATTTTAAAAGCTATATTTTTCCTAGGAGGTGTGGTCATGCCCCATTAGAATACGCTTTTAATTGGCTGGCACCTCCAGAATTAATACCTAATTACCCTACAACTCGTGCTACCAAACTGGCGATTTAAAGTTTGTCCAACACATTAAAGTGTCCTGCACACAGGGCCGTGTCGGGGCTTCTTACGCGCCAGGCGGCATTAGGGGGCGTGGCTTCATACAGGTGGCGTGGTCAGTTACGCCCCCTTGTACTGTAGTAGGATGTGCGGTGCGCGATGACGTAATTGCGCACCACACAGGAAAGGTCCTATCCACGAAGGAAAACTAGACGCGAGAGAACCTTTGCTGTGCGGTGCGCGATGATGTTAACGCGCACCGCACATCATTACGGTAAAGGTCCTCTCCACAGCAGCCGACGAAGGGAAACAAGACGCGTAGCGTCTAGTTTCCCTTCACAGCGGGCAGCGGGACAGCGGGCAGCTGCAGCGGGGGGCACAGCAGCAGCGGATCTTGCCATAATGCGGTACCCTCCGGATGGCGCCGGTGCCTTCCGGAAGGCGGCTCCCTGGGAAAAAGTCCTACTTGCCCGTGGCAAGATCCGCTACTGCCTGCACATACACTCTGAAACAAGAAGGTCCAGAAACATAATTTACTGAAACATTTTCTTCCCGCTATCAGGAAATTCTCTCCTGCTCGTCCTACGGCATAAAACCAAATGTCCATACAAGCAAAGCGTAAGATGCGAGACACAGGCTTTCATAGTAACATCAGCGCTGTGACATCACAATGGATTTTCTTTGTTGTTGTTTTAAAATTTTCATGGAAAGTATAAAATGTGCAGCAATATATACAGAGAACTAAAAGGGGCCCCCGGGTGCTTATGGATACCAGGATGGGAGAGATAGGGGCATCAGAACTAGTGATGTGCACCGGACATTTTTCGGGTTTTGTGTTTTGGTTTTGGGTTTGGTTCCGCTGCCGTGTTTTGGGTTCTAACGCGTTTTGCCAAAACCTCACCGAATTTTTTT
Source organism: Pseudophryne corroboree (assembly GCF_028390025.1). Taxonomy (NCBI): domain Eukaryota; kingdom Metazoa; phylum Chordata; class Amphibia; order Anura; family Myobatrachidae; genus Pseudophryne; species Pseudophryne corroboree. Next base: position 15,249,365 of record NC_086447.1, read on the forward strand.
TGTCGGATTCGGGTGTGTTTTGGATTCGGGTGTTTTTTTCAAAAAACACTAAAAAACAGCTTAAATCATAGAATTTGGGGGTCATTTTGATCCCATAGTATTATTAACCTCAATAACCATAATTTCCACTCATTTTCAGTCTATTCTGAACACCTCACAACTCACAATATTATTTTTAGTCCTAAAATTTGCACCGAGGTCGCTGGATGGCTAAGCTAAGCGACCCAAGTGGCCGACACAAACACCTGGCCCATCTAGGAGTGGCACTGCAGTGTCACGCAGGATGGCCCTTCAAAAAAACACTCCCCAAACAGCACATGACGCAAAGAAAAAAAGAGGCGCAATGAGGTAGCTGTGTGAGTAAGATAAGCGACCCTAGTGGCCGACACAAACACCTGGCCCATCTAGGATTGGCACTGCAGTGTCACGCAGGATGGCCCTTCCAAAAAACACTCCCCAAACAGCACATGACACAAAGAAGAAAAAAAAGAGGCGCAATGAGGTAGCTGTGTGAGTAAGCTAAGCGACCCTAGTGGCCGACACAAACACCTGGCCCATCTAGGAGTGGCACTGCAGTGTCACGCAGGATGGCCCTTCCAAAAAATACTCCCCAAACAGCACATGACACAAAGAAAAATGAAAGAAAAAAGAGGTGCAAGATGGAATTGTCCTTGGGCCCTCCCACCCACCCTTATGTTGTATAAACAGGACATGCACACTTTAACCAACCCATCATTTCAGCGACTGGGTCTGCCACACGACTGTGACTGAAATGACTGGTTGGTTTGGACCCCCACCAAAAAAGAAGCAATCAATCTCTCCTTGCACAAACTGGCTCTACAGAGGCAAGATGTCCACCTCATCATCATCGTCCGATTCATCACCCCTTTCACTGTGTACATCTCCCTCCTCACAGAGTATTAACTCGTCCCCACTGAAATCCACCATCTCAGATCCCCGTGTACTTTCTGGAGGCAATTGCTGGTGAATGTCTCCATGGAGGAATTGATTATAATTAATTTTAATGAACATCATCTTCTCCACATTATCTGGAAGTAACCTCGTACGCCGATTGCTGACAAGGTGAGCGGCGGCACTAAACACTCTTTCGGAGTACACACTGGAGGGAGGGCAACTTAGGTAAAATAAAGCCAGTTTCTGCAAGGGCCTCCAAATTGCCTCTTTTGCCTGCCAGTATACGTACGGACTGTCTGACGTTCCTACTTGGATGCGGTCACTCATATAATCCTCCACTATTCTTTCAATGGTGAGAGAATCATATGCAGTGACAGTAGACGACATGTCAGTAATCGTTGGCAGGTCCTTCAGTCCGGACCAGATGTCAGCATCAGCAGTCGCTCCAGACTGCCCTGCATCACCGCCAGCGGGTGGGCTCGGAATTCGTAGCCTTTTACTCGCACCCCCAGTTGCGGGAGAATGTGAAGGAGGAGATGTTCACAGGTCGCGTTCCGCTTGACTTGACAATTTTCTCACCAGCAGTTCTTTGAACCCCTGCAGACTTGTGTCTGCTGGAAAGATAGATCCAACTTATGTTTTAAATCTAGGATCGAGCACGGTGGCCAAAATGTAGTGCTCTGATTTCAACAGATTGACCACACGTGAATCCTGGTTAAGCGAATTAAGGGCTCCATCCACAAGTCCCACATGCCTAGTGGAATCGCTCTATGTTAGCTCCTCCTTCAATGTCTCCAGCTTCTTCTGCAAAAGCCTGATGAGGGGAATGACCTGACTCAGGCTTGCAGTGTCTGAACTGACTTCACGTGTGGCAAGTTCAAAGGGCAGCAGAACCTTGCACAACGTTGAAATCATTCTCCACTGCGCTTGAGACAGGTGCATTCCACCTCCTTTGCCTATATCATGGCCAGATGTATAGGCTTGAATGGCCTTTTGCTGCTCCTCCATCCTCTGAAGCATATAGAGGGTTGAATTCCACCTCGTTTCCACCTCTTGCTTCAGATGATGGCAGGGCAGGTTCAGGTTTTTTTGGTGGTGCTCCAGTCTTCTGTATGCGGTGCCTGCACGCCGAAAGTGGCCCGCAATTCTTCAGGCCACCGACAGCATCTCTTGCACGCCCCTGTCGTTTTTTAAATAATTCTGCACCACCAAATTCAATGTATGTGCAAAACATGGGACGTGCTGTAATTTGCCCAGATGTAATGCACGCACAATATTGGTGGCGTTGTCCGATGTCACAAATCCCCAGGAGAGTCCAATTGGGGTAAGCCATTCTGCGATGATCTTCCTCAGTTGCCGTAAGAGGTTTTCAGCTGTGTGCGTATTCTGGAAAGCGGTGATACAAAGCGTAGCCTGCCTACGAACGAGTTGGCGTTTGCGAGATGCTGCTACTGGTGCCGCCGCTGCTGTTCTTGCAGCGGGAGGCAATTCATCTACCCAGTGGGCTGTCACAGTCATGTAGTCCTGAGTCTGCCCTGCTCCACTTGTCGACATGTCCGTGGTTAAGTGGACATTGGGTACAACTGCATTTTTTAGGACACTGGTTAGTCTTTTTCTGACGTCTGTGTACATTCTCGGTATCGCCTGCCTAGAGAAGTGGAACCTAGATGGTATTTGGTAACGGGGGCACACTACCTCAAGAAATTGTCTAGTTCCCTGTGAACTAACGGCGGATACCGGACGCACGTCTAACACCAACATAGTTGTCAAGGCTCAGTTATCCGCTTTGCAACAGGATGACTGCTGTGATATTTCATCTTCCTCGCAAAGGGCTGTTGGACAGTCAATTGCTTACTGGAAGTAGTACAAGTGGTCTTCCGACTTCCCCTCTGGGATGACGATCGACTCCCAGCAGCAACAACAGCAGCGCCAGCAGCTGTAGGCATTACACTCAAGGATGCATCGGAGGAATCCCAGGCAGGAGAGGACTCGTCAGACTTGCCAGTGACATGGCCTGCAGGACTATTGGCTTTCCTGGGTAAGGAGGAAATTGACACTGAGGGAGTTGGTGGGGTGGTTTGCGCGAGCTTGGTTACAAGAGGAAGGGATTTACTGGTCAGTGGACTGCTTCCGCTGTCGCCCAAAGTTTTTGAACTTGTCACTGACTTATTATGAATGCGCTGCAGGTGACGTATAAGGGAGGATGTTCCGAGGTGGTTAACGTCCTTACCCCTACTTATTACAGCTTGACAAAGGCAACACACGACTTGACACCAGTTGTCATATAAGGGAGGATGTTCCGAGGTGGTTAACGTCCTTACCCCTACTTATTACAGCTTGACAAAGGCAACACACGGCTTGACACCTGTTGTCCGCATTTCTGTTGAAATACTTCCACAATGAAGAGCTGATTTTTTTGGTATTTTCACCAGGCATGTCAATGGCCATATTCCTCCCACGGAAAACAGGTGTCTCCCCTGGTGCCTGACTTAAACAAACCACCTCACCATCAGAATCCTCCTGGTCAATTTCCTCCCCAGCGCCAGCAACGCCCATATCCTCATCCTGGTGTACTTCAACACTGACATCTTCAATTTCACTATCAGGAACTGGACTGCGGGTGCTCCTTTCAACACTTGCAGGGGGCGTGCAAATGGTGGAAGGCGCAAGCTCTTCCCGTCCAGTGTTGGGAAGGTCAGGCATCGCAACCATCACAATTGGACTCTCCTTTGGGATTTGGGATTTCGAAGAACGCACAGTTCTTTGCTGTGCTTTTGCCAGCTTAAGTCTTTTCTTTTTTCTATCGAGAGGATGATTGCTTCCATCCTCATGTGAAGCTGAACCACTAGCCATGAACATAGGCCAGGGCCTCAGCCGTTCCTTGCCACTCCGTGTCGTAAATGGCATATTGGCAAGTTTACGCTTCTCCTCAGACGCTTTCAATTTTGATTTTTGGGTCATTTTTTTACTGATCTTTTGTGTTTTGGATTTTACATGCTCTGTACTATGACATTGGGCATCGGCCTTGGCAGACGACTTTGATGGCATTTCATCGTCTCGGCCATGACTAGTGGCAGCAGCTTCAGCACGAGGTGGAAGTGGATCTTGATCTTTCCCTATTTTTTTAACCTCCACATTTTTGTTCTCCATATTTTGCGCACAACTAAAAGCCACCACAGGTATACAATGTAGATGGATGGATAATATACTATTATTACTTATACTTATGGACGACGAGTGACGACACAGAGGTAGGTACAGCCATGGCCTACCGTACTGCTGCTTATATATATATAATATACTGTATAACGGACCTGGTGGACACTGTCAGCAGACTGCTAAACTAGTATGAAGAAAAAAAAAAAACACCACAGGTATACAATGTAGATGGGTGGATAGTATACTATTATTACTTATACTTATGGACGACAAGTGCACTGACGACACAGAGGTAGGTACAGCCGTGGCCTACCGTACTGCTGCTTATATATATATAATATACTGTATAATGGACCTGGTGGACACTGTCACCAGACTGCTAAACTAGTATGAAGAAAGAAAAAAAAAAACACCACAGGTATACAATGTAGATAAATGGATGGATAGTATAGTATTACTTATACTTATGGACGACGAGTGCACTGACGACACAGAGGTAGGTACGGCCGTGGCCTACCGTACTGCTGCTTATATATATATATATACTATACTGTATAATGGACCTGGTGGACACTGTCAGCAGACTGCTAAACTAGTATGAAGAAAGAAAAAAAAAAAACACCACAGGTATACAATGTAGATGGATGGATAGTATAGTATTACTTATACTTATGGACGACGAGTGCACTGATGACACAGAGGTAGGTACAGCCGTGGCCTACCGTACTGCTGCTCATATATATATATAATATACTGTATAACGGACCTGGTGGACACTGTCAGCAGACTGCTAAACTAGTATGAAGAAAGAAAAAAAAACACCACAGGTATACAATGTAGATGGATGGATAGTATAGTATTACTTATACTTATGGACGACGAGTGCACTGATGACACAGAGGTAGGTACAGCCGTGGCCTACCATACTGCTGCTTATATATATATAATATACTGTATAATGGACCTGGTGGACACTGTCGCCAGACTGCTAAACTAGTATGAAGAAATAAAAAAAAACACCACAGGTATACAATGTAGATAATTGGATGGATAGTATAGTATTACTTATACTTATGGACGACGAGTGCACTGACGACACAGAGGTAGGTACGGCCGTGGCCTACCGTACTGCTGCTTATATATATATATATATATATACTATACTGTATAATGGACCTGGTGGACACTGTCAGCAGACTGCTAAACTAGTATGAAGAAAGAAAAAAAAAACACCACAGGTATACAATGTAGATGGATGGATAGCATAGTATTACTTATACTTATGGACGACGAGTGCACTGACGACACAGAGGTAGGTACAGCCGTGGCCTACCGTACTGCTGCTTATATATATATATAATATACTGTATAACGGACCTGGTGGACACTGTCAGCAGACTGCTAAACTAGTATGAATAAAGAAAAAAAAAAACACCACAGGTATACAATGTAGATAAATGGATGGATAGTATAGTATTACTTATACTTATGGACGACGAGTGCACTGACGACACAGAGGTAGGTACGGCCGTGGCCTACCGTACCGCTCCTTATATATATATAATATACTGTATAACGGACCTGGTGGACACTGTCAGCAGACTGCTAAACTAGTATGAAGAAAGAAAAAAAAACACCACAGGTATACAATGTAGATGGATGGATAGTATAGTATTACTTATACTTATGGACAACGAGTGCACTGACGACACAGAGGTAGGTACAGCCGTGGCCTACCGTACTGCTGCTTATATATATATAATATACTGTATAACGGACCTGGTGGACACTGTCAGCAGACTGCTAAACAAACTAGCATGACGAAAGAAAAAAAAAAAAACACCACAGTGTTTTTCAGGCAGATAAACGTATACTGGACTGGTGGTCACTGTCAGCAAAACTGTGCACTGTATTCCTGCTATAACTGCTCCCCAGTCCCCACAATTAGGCAGTGTGAACAGTGCACTCAGCACAGATATATCATGCAGCAGTGCAGCACACTGAGTGAGCACAGATATGGTGGAGCGTTTTTTTCAGGCAGAGAAACAACGGATTAAACTCAAAACCCTGCACTGTACTCCCTAACAGCTGCTCCCCGTCCCCAATCCTCCCCACAATTATAACTAAGTCACTCAGTCTTTACTCTTTTCTACTATAACGGAGAGGACGCCAGCCACGTCCTCTCCCTATCAATCTCAATGCACGTGTGAAAATGGCGGCAACGCGCGGCTCCTTATATAGAATCCGAGTCTCGCGAGAATACGACAGCGGGATGATGACGTTCGGGCGCGCTCGGGTTAACCGAGCAAGGCGGGAGGATCCGAGTCTGCTCGGACCCGTGTAAAAAAAAGGTGAAGTTCGGGCGGGTTCGGATTCCGAGGAACCGAACCCGCTCAACACTAATCAGAACACCCCCCCACCCTGCACCATGTCTGGGCACCAGGCAATGGGCCTAATTAAGACCTGATCGCAATAGCAAACTTTTTCTGTAATGGGCAAAACCATGTGCAGTACAGGTGGGGCAGATGTAACATGTGCACTGCAGGTGGGGCAGATGTAACATGTGCAGTGCAGGTGAGGGAGATGTAACATGCACAGTGCAGATAGGGCAGATGTAACATGTGCAGTACAGGTGGGGCAGATGTAACGTGCACTGCAGCTGGAGGCAGATGTAACATGTGCACTGCAGGTGGGGGCAGATGTAACATGTGCAGTGCAGGTGGGAGAGATGTAACATGTGCAGTGCAGGTGAGGGAGATGTAACATGCACAGTGCAGGTGGGGCAGATGTAACATGTGCACTGCAGGTGGGGAGATGTAACATGTGCAGTGCAGGTGGCAGAGATGTAACATGTGCAGTGCAGGTGAGGGAGATGTAACATGCACAGTGCAGGTGGGGCAGATGTAACATGTGCACTGAAGGTGGGGGCGATGTAACATGTGCAGTGAAGGTGGGAGAGATGTAACATGTGCAGTGCAGGTGGGAGAGATGTAACATGTGCAGTGCAGGTGAGGGAGATGTAACATGCACAGTGCAGGTGGAGAGATGTAACATGTGCAGTGCAGGTCGGGAGATGTAACATGTGCAGTGCAGGTGGGAGAGATGTAACATGTGCAGTGCAGGTGGGGCAGGTGTAACATGTGCAGTGCAGGTCGGGAGATGTAACATGTGCACTGCAGGTGGGGGCGATGTAACATGTGCAGTGCAGGTGGGAGAGATGTAACATGTGCAGTGCAGGTGGGAGAGATGTAACATGTGCAGTGCAGGTGGGAGCGATGTAACATGCACAGTGTAGGTGGGGGCGATGTAACATGTGCACTGCAGGTGGGGAAGATGTAACATGTGCACTGCAGGTGGGGAAGATGTAACATGTGCACTGCAGGTGGGGAAGATGTAACATGTGCACTGCAGGTGGGGAAGATGTAACATATGCACAGCAGGTGGGGAAGATGTAACATGTGCACTGCAGGTGGGGAAGATGTAACATGTGCACTGCAGGTGGGGAAGATGTAACATGTGCACTGCAGGTGGGGGCGATGTAACATGCACAGTGTAGGTGGGGGCGATGTAACATGTGCACTGCAGGTGGGGAAGATGTAACATGTGCACTGCAGGTGGGGAAGATGTAACATGTGCACTGCAGGTGGGGAAGATGTAACATGTGCACTGCAGGTGGGGAAGATGTAACATGTGCACTGCAGGTGGGGAAGATGTAACATGTGCACTGCAGGTGGGGAAGATGTAACATGTGCACTGCAGGTGGGAGAGATGTAACATGTGCACTGCAGGTGAGGGAGATGTAACATGTGCACTGCAGGTTGGGGCGATGTAACATGTGCACTGCAGGTGGGGGCGATGTAACATGTGCACTGCAGGTGGGAGAGATGTAACATGTGCACTGCAGGTGGGGAAGATGTAACATGTGCACTGCAGGTGGGGAAGATGTAACATGTGCACTGCAGTGTGGGGCAGATGTAACATGTGCACTGCAGGTGAGGGCGATGTAACATGTGCACTGCAGGTGGGGGCGATGTAACATGTGCAGTGCAGGTGGGGCGATGTAACATGTGCAGTGCAGTGTGGGGCAGATGTAACATGTGCACTGCAGGTGAGGAAATGTAACATGTGCACTGCAAGTGACGGCGGTGTAACATGTGCACTGCAGGTGGGGGCGATGTAACATGTGCACTGCAGGTGGGGGCGATGTAACATGTGCAGTGCAGGTGGGAGAGATGTGACATATTGATAATGTCGATATTACCTTAAAACACAAAGCTATACCTTAAATCACACCTTTACCATGGAGCCACTGCGGCCGCTAGATTTAATACTCACGCTACGTACTTCGTACGCTATTTGCGTACAGAGTCCCACACCGTGTACGTACTTTGCATACAAACGCCGCGCTGGGGGTACAAAGTACACACAGCGCGTACACACTCAATTGATATACTTTAAACCTTATTAGTAATGCAATACAATGATATGATTACACTTTAAACCTTATGCAGCAAAGCACTGCAATGATGTTACACCTTAAACCTTATGCAGCGCTGACGGTACAAAGTACCCGCAGCGCGTACACACCTTATCAATACACTTTTAAACCTTATACAGTTAGGTAATGTAATACGCTTTAAACCTTAGCAGGGAAATGAGGACACAACACTGATTTGTAGTTAACCGCTGGGTTCTAACGCCACAGTGGATTATTTGTAAGGGGATAAGAATACAAATTATACACTACAAGGCTAACAAGATAAATCTACAACAGAATAATGGCTACAGTCAATGTACATACGTGAGAATAATCGCATGCGCTTCCTGGTCCAGTCCTCCGCTATACAGGTTGAAAGCGTTGAGAGTCTTGTGATAGTGAACTGGCCTGCAGCTCGTTCTTTATTCAGTAGATCAAAACATATTACAATAGACACTGTGCTCTTCTTCCATTGGTTCGGGGGTGGGACATATCCTGTGCACCGGGGACCATTGGTCAGTTCAAGAAGTGGGCGATGGCTAGGACTTGAGATGTGGTTTCTGTTGTTTACATCTGAGTTCCCGCCCCATGACCAGTTAAACCCATCACATTAATCATACATAAATCTGGTATTATTAATAACTTAATGAGGTAATATATAATAATGTTCTTATTCCCACCAGATTAATGTTTACGTGACTGTGAACAATATGATCCCACACATGATATGATTATCTATTTCAATCCTCAAGATATACATATATCCACATATATCCACATATATATATATATATATATATATATATATATATATACACTCACATACACACATACTCTTGCTATTACAATTTGTTAGGAATTATATATATATATATATAAACACCTACATCTCCTTGAGTTTTAGATTATGAATGTTAATATCGTAGATTTCTAACTGTCTGGTCTTGTGTTTTGGTTAGCTATTGTTAATTGATTTTCTTAAAAAGCTTCGGTTCCTGGGTATTGTCTCTTCGTTTTTTTTTGCCTTCAGGTGAGACAATGACAATCCAGAACTCATTGTTTTAAATAGAAACTCGGCTATCCCAGTAAACAAAGGTGTTTGCCTTCTTCATAGAATTTCAAAGCTTAGTGTAAATAATGCCATTGTATTTTAGTCTCTGGGAGTTTTAATTTATGTGTGACTGACCTTCATGCTATTTAGAAGAAAAATCAGACAGTGTGGGATTTATACAATATATATATAAGATCTATGATATATCTTTGTGGCTTTTCCATGACAATACAAATTCCACTGTAATTACTCGTACCACTCTCTAATGCGCCGGACTGTGGGTGCGACCATACGCAATTTGCGGATATGTGCACGCATGGCGGAACAAGTGCACGCGCAGCGGGCATGTGTGTGTGGTTTGTACGTGATGTGTGTACTGCAATACTTTTCGACTTTGACAATGTGCAGTGCAGGTGGGGCAGATGTAACATGTGCAGTGTGGGGGGGCAGATATAACATGTGCAGAGAGAGTTAGATTTTGGTGGGGTGTGTTCAAACTGAAATCTAAATTTTAGTGTAAAAATAAAGCAGCCAGTATTTACCCTGCACAGAAACAATATAACCCACCCAAATCTAACTCTCTCTGCACATGTTACATCTGCCCCACCTGCAGTACATATGGTTTTTCCCATTAGAGAAACATTTTGCTTTTGCGATCAGGTCTGAATGAGGCGCATTAACCAGTAAGGGGGCACATTGGTTAAAAGTGGAAAAAATATGTTGCCGGCTGACTACTGATAGAATAGCAAATCTCTCTTCAATATAACCACTGAGCGGCATAAGAGGCTCCGCAGCGCACTGTAGCGGCCCCACCCCCTAACTACCGGAGCATCCGGGGGCACTGCCACGGCGATAGTGGCTGCAGGGTGCTACAAGCACGGGCCAGCAGTGATTACACACCTGGAACCAGATTATTATTATTACTGCCCCATTCATGTTGGCAGAAAGGCTGACGCTCAGTACTGTATATTATATATAATGAGTATATAGACGTGACAGCGGCTGTCCCTGCTTCCTCTGTATATACCAGCCAGTGACATGTCTCTCTCTACAGGGAAGAAACCAGGCGAGTGTCCGGTGGTCAATACGTTTGCACCGTGTGGAGATAGCACTATAACGGACTGTACCAGCGACTGGGCGTGTGACGGCAGCCAGAAGTGCTGTGACACCGGCTGTCACATACAATGCGCGGATCCTGTCGGTAAGTGGAGCTGAGGGTCCGGGTCAAACACAGACAGGAGGGTGAGCCGGGGAATCATTGTATTAAACTACACAATAAATAACACACACAAGCGTTACACACTACTGTCAGGGTGGAAAGGCGTGTGACGTCACGCAGCTGACCCGGTCAACCATCCAGACACGCCTCCGCAACACCGCATGGACGCACCCTCAACAACCACCGTCAGGGATGCGATCGCACTTTGATAGTTTGCACATGCACAGATTGGCAAAAAACACTCTTTTGTGACGACACATGGCCGACCCCCGAACCAAACCCCCGTTTCCCATGCCACGCCCACCCACTATTGTGTCACCATCCCCGCAATGCCGCGCCTCTGACTGTCCATCAGGCAGAGGCGTTCGCATAACTGAGATGCGATGGCATCTCCCCAGCCACTGCATGGGAATACGGGGAGATGCGACTGTTACTGAAATCCCCCCCTATATACTGTCATTGGAAATGAATCGGGGTTGGGTGTATAAATTCCTGTAGGAGGGTCTTTTGCTGCAGCACTTACACCAAGCAATCATTTCTTACTGCCCGGATTAATTCTCTGCCCCCAGCGGAAAGATGCTCAGAACGGCCCGCTCGGGGGTAAAAGGCACAACGGTGACCCGGTGGGTCTCAGCGTCCCGCCTTACCCACCTCCAGAGCCCTGGATCACTGGGCACTCCCAGAGACAGTGATAAACCAACTGTGCACACCATCAGCAATCCGGAGCCCCGGCGTACAGTGCAGAGTAACATGTGCGGTTTATAAACACATATATATACATATATACAATACATCTACACAATACATATACATATACACAATACATACTGTATACACAATATATATACTACATATACACAATACATATACACTATACATACAAAACACACAATACATATACACAATATATATATACATATAACAATACATATACACAATACATACTGTATACACAATATATATACTACATATACACAATACATATACACTATACATACAAAATACACAATACATATACACTATATATATACATATACACAATACATATACACAATACACACTGTATACACAATACATATACACTATATATACACATGTTATATACCCCATACATATACACAATATATACATATACTGTATACTGTACATAACACATATACATATACACATATGCACAATATCTCTGATCACCTGTTATAAGAGGAATGAGGTGTTTAGTATGATATATTGCTATGACAGGAGGTGTACTGCTCCCTAATGGTGCTATACAGAGACTAACGCTGCATGTTCATTGTCTCTCATGTACACAAAATATATACATAATACATATACACTATACATATACACAATACATATACACTATACATATACACTATACATATACACAATACATATACACTATACATATACACTATACATATACATATACACTATACATATACACATATACACAATATCTCTGATCACCTGTTATGAGAGGAATGAGGTGTTTAGTATGATATATTGCTATGACAGGAGGTGTACTGCTCCCTAATGGTGCTATACAGAGACTAACGCTGCATGTTCAATGTCTCTCATATACACGATACATATACATAATACATATACACTATACATATACACAATACATATACATATACACAATACATATACATATACACAATACATATACACAATACATATATGCTGATGGTGCTATACAGAGACTATCGCTGCATGTACAATGTCTTTAATATAAACTATACATATACACTATACATATACATTATACATATACACAGTACATATACATATACACAATACATATACATATACACAATTCATATACACAATACATATACACATACACAATACATATATGCTGATGGTGCTATACAGAGAGTAACGCTGCATGTACAATGTCTCTCATGTACACTATACATATACACAATACATATACACAATACATATACACAATACATATACACAATACATATATGCTGATGGTGCTATACAGAGAGTAACGCTGCATGTACAATGTCTCTCATATACACAATACATATACACAATACATATACACAATACATATATGCTGATGGTGCTATACAGAGAGTAACGCTGCATGTACAACGTCTCTCATATACACAATATATATACACTATACATATACACAATACATATACACAATACATATATGCTGATGGTGCTATACAGAGAGTAACGCTGCATGTACAATGTCTCTCATATACACAATATATATTTATATACACTATACATATACACAATACTATACACAATACATATACGCTGATGGTGCTATACAGAGAGTAACGCTGCTTGTACAATGTCTCTCATATACACAATATATATATACACTATACATATACACAATACTATACACAATACATATACACAATACATATACATAATACATATACACATACACAATACATATACACAATACATATACATATACACAATACATATATGCTGTGAGAAGTTCGATAGACTTCTTGGAAAAGCAGCCACTAACCCCTATTGCACACTGTAACTGAAGCCGCTGCGGCTGCTGTAATAAATACTCTGTCCCCAGTTAGCGTTGTCAAAGTCAAAAATATTACATAGAGAGAACATACAAACTGCACACATTTAAGTCGCTATACTTGCAAATATGCGCAGCGAGCACAGCAATATATGGTAACACACACATTTACATGGACATGGCACAGAGATGGATTCGACACTTATTTCATACAGTACATAATTATAATAATATCAAGCACCAGACATCATGGAGATTTAAAATTACCTAATGAATTAATGTCATGAATGTGTATTATTTGAACAGAACCAGATACACCCGTCATGTTTACTATTGAAACAAGCAGATTGGTGTGTAGATTAATTTGATACTTGTTGTGAAGTTGTGGGACATTGCAGCTGATAGTTATGATTATATGTATAAAAGCTAAAATCACTTTGTTAGAACAATGAATGATACAGTGAACAGGGAACTGAAGCCAACCCTTTTGGCAGATTTCAGGGCTGAACCTGATCAGCATATACAAAGAGAAGAGTGACTGAATCGTGCAGGAGAGACCCCTCCCCCAGGAACTAGTCAAACAGGAAAGTAGTTCCTGTCTAGTGGGTTGGGGTCAGTTGCTTGTGGTCTCAGAGGACAGATGTACTGTAGCTCACACAGCTACGAAGCTTTAAAAAGCATGGCTGGTTCATCACCAGGACTGACCTCCTTACAAAGGCTAAGTATCATAATCTCAGTATCACATGGCTGATTGGCATAGAATAGTTTAAATATGTGTTTGAGGTAGAGTAGTTGTGAAGTGATTGGTATAGAGTGGTTGGTTTGGAGATACAAATGGCTTAAGGTTAATGATGCTTGTGCAGTTATGTGATTGTTGGGTGTTTGTGTTGATACTCTATGAAATCTGTAATGAATTGGAACAGTAGACAATCTGTAGCATAGCATCTCTGGTATAATTTTGTGGATGGTGATTTATAACAGATTGTAGTGGTTTTATATAGTGCATCTTGCTGAAATATAGCATGTGCTTGTAGCAATGGCAGGATGATATGTGTGGTTACATTGTGATCTGGTGTTGTGATGGTTCATATAACATGGACTGTATGCAATAAACTGAGTTTGTTTGGAATGTGAAATTGAATAAGATGGTTCTAGGAAGTTGGATTGGAATGTGGAATATAATTAGTTGGATTGGAATGTGGAATATAATTAGTTGGTTTGTAGAAGATGGCTGCTGCTGGGTGTTTTCTCCTCCCCCTTTGAACCATGTGTTGCAGTCTTTGGAATCATGGGAGTTTTTCCCAAAATGGAGTCTAGCTTCTGTCCCATGCGGTATTGTAGGGACCATTGTGTTGTTGCTGGGTGTTGTGTATATAGGGACAGCCAGTATGGGTAAGCTCAAGTATTCTCTCCACAAAGATTCTCAGCATTCACTAACTGCGCAGCGATTGTTTCTCACATGTGTACGTTTCTCTGCAACCATATTGCCTTTATTGTTATTGTAAGCCTCTCTCTCTCTCTCTCTCTCTCTCTCTCCTTCCCCTTTTAAAAGTAATTGTGTTTTTATTGTATTTTATGTGTAGTAACTTGGTTAGGTATTCTATGTTATTTTGGTAGTGTATAACTTGTATTGTATATTCTTTTGATAAGTGAACGTTCATACTCTCCTTAAAGGCGTTAGAACCTTAGACCTGTATTTGATTGATTATTATATTGCTAAAGGGTTCTCAGAGCATCACAGCCGCTCATACAGCTTTTAAACTAACAAGGTTACACCATGTTGCATTTACACCTTATCACTGCACAAGGGTTTACAGTATAAGTACATTGTCTAAGGTATAGATATAAAGGTTTAACTCTGTGAGCGTCTGCGCCGCTGGTGATCTCCTCGTGGTCTCAAGCGTCCGCTACGCTGATAGCGTACCATTACGTTAATTGGCAGCCTATAGCGTGCTAGCCTGTACGCTTTTAGCAGTCAGCGAACGTGCCGCTCGTGCGTCTCAACCACGGCTAAGCGTTTAGTACGCAACGTGCGTACTCTTACGGTATTCCATACGCCAATAGCGTACTGTGTTCTTAGACCTCTTAGAGGGTTTTAAATACGACATAATAGGCATTGTCAGCGTACACACGCCGGAATAGCCGTGCAGCTTACACTCAGTGCATACACACAGACCGACACGCTGAGAGCACAAGGCAGCTCTAGGTGTGGCAATTATACTATACAAACGCTCAACAGAAACTGAATGTGACACCAGTATTTGATTGTATGCTGTGGTCCAAAGCAGCAACAAGTAATATATTTGTAAAAGGGGGTTACAATAAGTTACAATATCAATGGTACAACACAATACAATTCAATCACAGAGAGAGAGTCACACCCAATGATACGTACGCTTTGTCGCTTGCGCCACCTGGATCCGGTCCCCAGCCGTCTGGCAAGACGACCTATGAGTCTTTAAAAAGCAGAGAGAGAGAGAGTGACCGGCCCAGGTGCAAGGTTTATATACTCTTGCCCAGAATACAATACAATGGGGTTGTATGCTCTCCACTGATTGGTTGGAGGGATGGTCATTTACAGTACAGGAGAGGTCATTGTTCGGTTTGAAGAGATGGGCGATGCCTTGATCCAGGGGTGTGTAGCTCTGGATTCCAGCCGCATACCAAGTACATAATAAACACAAATATACCTTTAATCTGCCTATGCTAATAACTATTCGCAACGACATGCGATCTTCTCCAAACTAACACCGGATTATTACTCATAATTATCCGAACACGTAGATACCATGCATGATGCTCTGATCAGTTACTGTCCCCTCGCATACTGTAAAGGTGTATAATTCCCTTGTTGTGCCTTGCAAATAAGTAAAAGTTGCCTGAGGGGAAAGGGGAGTCTATGTGCAATGTGTGCACCAAGTTTGGGAAACATGCAATGTGTGACAGATATTTCCATGTTCATTAGGTTACCCTGTCATGCGATCTCTCAAAGCAACATGATCATACACATGAAATGACCAACCATTCTCAAGATACACACAAATAAATATATATATATATATATATATATATACAATGCACACAGTGGAAAGCTGCTCAATCAGATTGTAATGTCACTCAGGTGCTAAAAGGGGAGGGGTAATTCTGTGTAGGAAAAAAACTGTGTTCCCTAATGCACACCGAGTGAATAATATTACTATATAATAATAGTCAGATAATACGGAGATCTTAGTTGCGTATATCTGCAGATATAGGGTTAAGCCCCCAGGCCGATCGACAAGGCTTCTCCGTCACTGGGGGTCCCTAATACTAGGTATGGGCCTGGGGTGCAGGACCCCACTATGTCGGCACAGGTCGGCCACCCCAGGTCAGCACACAGGTGAGAATTAATAGGGATTAATAAGAAGCACAGAAGTGCTATGTAAGTGGTGTGATTAAAATAATATATACAAAGTGATAGGAAAAATAATAAGTGTTAATAAAGTGTTAGGGTGTGCCGACCTGACGCAGCCCAGCCACACCGACACAGGGGCCACTGCACCCCACACCCACCCCATAAATAATTACAAATATATCTGGGTTAAATTCCCAGTGTAAGGCCACATGGTAATGGCACCTACAGCATCTGAGAGCCAGCTTACCTGGGGATACCCCTGGCTTCCCATATGGCACTTCTGGAGTCAGCAATCCCTCCTAATGCTGACCCATTTATGCCTCTCTATATACAATGCACACAGTGGAAAGCTGCTCAATCAGATTGTAATGTCACTCAGGTGCTAAAAGGGGAGGGGTAATTCTGTGTAGGAAAAAAACTGTGTTCCCTAATGCACACCGAGTGAATAATATTACTATATAATAATAGTCAGATAATACGGAGATCTTAGTTGCGTATATCTGCAGATATAGGGTTAAGCCCCCAGGCCGATCGACAAGACTTCTCCGTCACTGGGGGTCCCTAATACTAGGTATGGGCCTGGGGTGCAGGACCCCACTATGTCGGCACAGGTCGGCCACCCCAGGTCAGCACACAGGTGAGAATTAATAGGGATTAATAAGAAAGTATTAGGGACCCCCAGTGACGGAGAAGCCTTGTCGATCGGCCTGGGGGCTTAACCCTATATCTGCAGATATACGCAACTAAGATCTCCGTATCATCTGACTATTATTATATAGTAATATTATTCACTCGGTGTGCATTAGGGAACACAGTTTTTTTCCTATATATATATATATATATATATATATATATATATATATGTATATATATATATATATATAATTCCAAGAGTTTTGACTATAAATGTTAAACCTCTGATCCATGTAAGTTTTCAGCTGCTAGTGATCTGTATCAGCAAGCCCTGTGCTCTTTGTATAGTATATTTGTCTCCTATTGTCCTGGTTTCCATTAAACAATGACAGTTTGGTTTGTGTGTATCTTTCTTCAAAGACCAGGGGTTCTGTTCAAACATTGGAATACCAAGACATTGTGTTGGAAGGATGTGCATGTTTGGTTAGATTAGTGTGTGTGTGAACAGTGACTCGACACAGGCTGGGCACTGTGGCATGTCTCTGCATTAATAGTAAGAATCTTTCTGTAATTACTCATACCACGCCGGTACGCGCTCTCCCGTGGGAGGCGATTGTACGCAATTTGCGAGTATGCTGCACGCACGCCAGACTAAGTACATATATGGATGCCATCTGTGTGGTGTTTGCATAAGGTGTGTGTATTGCAATATTTTCCGACTTCGACAGTCCACCCTTTGGCAGTCAACTATAACTACCACTAATATTAATAACAGAAAAAAAAATATTTACATGCTATACATTACAATGGGTGAGTATGTACCTTGGAAGAGGGAGAAAAGGTCATAGGTGAGAAATGGATGGCCTAGTCTGATAGGAAAAACGTGTATGTATGAGTAACTGCCTGAGGGGGATGTATCATCGTGCATCACTAGCTTCTAGGCTTTGCAAAGTATTCCTTATATTCCTTCTCATCCCGTATTAAGGGTCTGTACATGGTCCAACAAAACTCCACCGAGCTATATGATAAATGGGGAGCACATTTATCTGATGATACATCGTGGGGATCCATATGTGTGAGCAATTATGTGTCCCTATTATCTAATGACTATGTGTGTTTCACTAATCTAGCCCTACAGAGATTAACAGAAGACATGTAATGGTACATACCACAATAAAATGACATTTTTGGTGATTGGTAGTTGGGTTCCGGTTTGTGGATTTCCTTTTTCTGATGCTATCCTTGGTGAAAGTGATACGCTGATCCTGGGGTCCTACTAACCCGTACTCTCCATCAGAACTCACTCCAGATCCTTGCTCCACCTCTCTGGGACCCTCGCAAAAACAAGTTGTCCTTATTAAAACCAAGTCTCTAACAGAACCCGAAACGCAGTCTCTTGTAACCGATCCATTTCGTTAGGGGAAAGGAGGAAAATAAGAAGGAGAAAAGAAAGGAAAAATGCAGGGGGAAGTGAAAAAAGAAAATGGTACGACAACCGTTCTAACTGTCATTACTCTCCATGCTCAGATGCCTTTCAACAGTCCTGCCTCTCAACTTTCCCGGAACAAGCACTCTAGTAATACGAGGTTCTCTTCCACCTGCTCTTTGTCACGAGTCTTCTCCGGGTCAGCGACCTTCTTGCAATGGGACGAGTGGACCCAAGTCTCTCTCTCGGCAACCTTTAATACTGTTGTGCTGGTTAACAAAACTTGATATGGTCCTTCCCACCTGTGTATGAGGCAACCTGAGCGTAAGAAATTTTGAATCATCACATAATCCCCAGGTTCAATGTCATGACAATTACTGTTTGGTAGGTCAGGAATCACCAGCTTTAGATTTCTTTGTTGATTTCTGAGCTGCTGGCTCATCCCAACCAAATATTTCACAGTCACTTCATTATTACATTTCAAATCATCCTGGGGGTCAATCATTACGTGAGGTTGTCGCCCAAAAAGAACTTCAAAGGGTGATAGGTTAAGTGGTGACCTGGGAGTGGTTCTGATGCTGTACAACACTAGTGGTAATGCCTCTGGCCACAACAATCCAGTTTCAACTATCACTTTGCTAAGCTTGTTCTTAATAGTCCTATTCATTCTCTCCACCTTTGCGCTCGCCTGTGGCCGGTACGGAGTATGTAGCTTGCTATTAATACCCATCAGTTTGCACATGACCTGAAAGACTTCACCTGTAAAATGGGTACCCCTATCACTTTCAATTATTTTAGTGATATCATATCTACACACATATTCCTGCACAATTTTCTTTGCAGTGAACGTAGCAGTATTTGTGGCAGCAGGGAACGCTTCTACCCAATTGGAAAATACATCAATACAGACTAACACATATTTTACATTCCTACGGGGTGGTAACTGTATGAAATCGATTTGTATTACCTGAAAAGGACCGTCTGTTGGAGGGATATGGGATGGTTCTGTTGGTATTGACTTTCCAATATTCTTCCTCAAGCAGATAAGACATGTCATTGCTCTCTTACCCGCAGGAGAAGAGAATCCTGGCGCACACCAGTAGGCTCTCACCAGCTTACATATACCCTCTTTACCTAGATGAGTCAGACCATGTGCCGCCTCAGCTAAGCTTGTAAGATATGCTCTGGGGGCTACTGGCTTAGCCTGTCCATCTGTCCAGAGGCCCGAAGACTCTCTTCCATATCCCTTCGCCTTCCAGACGGACTTCTCCTGCAGGAAACACAATTCTTGCATTTCAATTAGAAAATGTATGATCCAACCGTGCTGTTGAAGTACTGTCAGGGAGAGTGCAATAGTCTGCCCCAACTTTTCCTTGGACCTCGCCTTTATCAGGAGATCGTCCAGGTAAGGAATTATGTTGACTCCTTGCTTTCGAAGGAGGACCTTCATCTCCGCCATCACCTTGGTAAATACCCTCGGTGCTGTGGACAGCCCGAACGGTACAGTTTGAAATTGGTAATGACAATCCTGCACTGCGAAACGCAGATAAGCTTGATGTGGAGGACAGATAGGAACATGTAAGTAGGCCTCTTTTATGTCCACTGACACCATGAAGTCCTTTTCCTCCAGACTGGAAATCACAGCCCTTAGAGATTCCATCTTGTATTTGAACCTTTGTAGGTAGAGATTCAGTGTTTTAATGTTTACAATCGGTCTGACCGAGCCGTCCGGCTTTGGTACTATGAAAAGGCTCGAATAAAACCCTTCTCCTTGTTGTGACAAGGGAACCAGGACAATCACTTGATCCTGACATAATCTTCGTATTGCTGCTGATACCACTTCCCTGTCTGGAACAGAAGCTGGTAAGGCCGATTTGAAAAATCGGCATTGGGGAACGTCTAGAAACTCCAACCTGTACCCTATTTTCACGATCCATGGGTCCAGGCCAGATTGAACCCAAATCTGACTGAAGAGTTCAGACGTGCCCCCACCTGAGCGGACTCCCGCTAGGGAGCCCCAGCGTCATGCTGAAGATTTTGCAGAAGCAGAGGTGGACTTCTGCTCCTGTGAACCTGGAGACGCCGTGGACTTTTTTCCCTTTCCCTTTCCTGTACCTGCAAAGAAACCGGAACCTTTGCCCTTTTTGTATTTATTGGGCCGAAAGGACTGCATCTGAGAATGAAGCGTCTTTTTTGCCAGCGCTGGAGCATTAGGGAGAAAAGTCGATTTACCTGCGGTAGCCGCAGAAACAAAGGCGTCCAGTCCATCTCCAAACAAAGCCTCGCCCTTGTACGGGAGAGCCTCCATATTCCTTTTGGAATCCGCGTCTGCATTCCATTGGCGAATCCACAACGCCCTACGAACTGAAATCACCATTGTAGCGGCTCTTGATCCCAAGAGATCGATATCTTTCATGGCTTCTAGCATGTACGCAGCCGAGTCCTTGATATGTACTAACGTTAGGAGTATCTCGTCTCTATCGTGTCGATGTCTGATGACAAGTTTTCTGACTACTTTTCTATAGCACTACTCACCCATGCACAGGCAATTGTAGGCCTGAGTAGTGTCCCAATGGTCACATAAATAGATTTCAACGTAGTCTATAACTTGCGATCTGACGGCTCCTTTAGTGAAGCCGTCCCAGGCGCAGGGAGAATCACCTTTTTTGTTAACCTTGACAGAGCACTGTCTAGAATGGGGGGTGACTCCCACCTTTTCCTGTCCTCTGCCGGAAAGGGGTAAGCTGCCTGAATCCTTTTGGGAATCTGAAATTTCTTCTCAGGGTTTGACCAGACTCCTTCAAAGAGTCAGTTCAGTTCATAAGATGGAGGGAAAGTTACATTAGGTTTCTTCTGTTTATTAAAGTAAGTCTTCTCCTGTGGTAAAGGAGGGGGCTCCGTAACCTCCCTTATAGCAACAATCATGTATTGCATTTTTTTTGCCAATTTTGGATCAGTTCCCCTGGAATCACTGGTGTCGACACAGGAATCAGAGCCCGTGTCGGTATCAGTTTGTACTACTTGTGCAAATGACCTTTTTTGTGACTCAGAGGGGTCGCCTGTGGATGAAAAGGCAGAACTATGAGAAATCACATCTTCCACTGATTTTCTCCAGTTTTCTACATGAGACTCAGACTTATCCAATCTCTTACTGATATGATTCACACTATCATGTAATTCTTTCACCCATTCAGGCTCGTGGTGTGCCGGCAGCGTCACCACATTACAAGTCTGTGTCCCTAAAATGGCTTCCCCAGGGGAAGAGCCAGAGCCGGCCCTAACCAATATGATGCCCTAGGCAAGATTTTGTCTGGTGCTCCTTAGCACCGCTGCTAGTTCCGCCTCTGACCCAGCACCCCTTTCCCAGCACCATCACCCCTCACCCGTAGCAGTCCTTATTATGGTGTTCCTACCCCCTATATTTTAAATAGGAACAGTGCGCACATTCGTCGCACAGCCCAAAAAGGGGCGTGTTCTTTTGGGAAGGGGCATGGCCACACAATAGTGCAACTTTATTTATATTGTATCATGCAATAGTGTCCCTTATTTACATTACATCACACAGTAGTACCACTTTACCTTATATACATTACACCACACCATATTGCTCTTTATTCACATTGCACCACACAGTAGAGCACCTTATACACATAATGCAACACATTAGTAATGCCTTTATACGCATAGGCCCTCATTCCGAGTTGATCGCTAGCTGCCGTTGTTTGCAGCGCGGCGATCAGAAAAAAAATAGTCACTTCTGCGCATGCATATGATGCGCACTGCGCACGCGCAACGTACTTTCACAATAGCCGATGCAGTTTCACACAAGGTCTAGCGACGCTTTTCAGTTACACTGCTGATCGCTGAGTGATTGACAGGAATGGGGCGTTTCTGGGAGGTAACTGACCGTATTCCGGGAGTGTTCTGAAAAACGCAGGTGTGTAAGATAAAAATGAAGGCGTGCCTGGAGAAACGAGGGAATGGCTGGCCGAACGCAGGGCGTGTGTCTGACGTCAAAACAGGAACTAACTAGTCTGAAGTGATCGCAAGGTAGGAGTAGGTCTGCAGCTACTCATAAAACTGCTTGAAAAAATGTTGGCGCCGTTCTGCGATCCTTTCGTTCGCACTTCTGCTAAGCTAAGATACACTCCCAGAGGGCGGCGGCTTAGCGTTTGCATGGCTGCTAAAAGCAGCTAGCGAGCGAATAACTCAGAATGAGAGCCATAATACCACACAGTAATGCCCCTGTCACATATGAGACACATTATTAATGTCCTTATAAACATAATGTCCCTTACACATATGCTGCCCTTATACACATAACGACACACAGTGCCTCTTACACATATGTGACACATTATTAATGCATTTATTCACATGACACCTAATGCCATAACCCACCCAAACACAGCGCTCACATGGCTGCTTACACTGTAACCTTTGTCTCTGCTTGTTTGGGTACAGATGTTTCCTCATACATCTTGGGTCAATGCGCCAATCAGCAGGAGATGCCTGGGGTGAGTCAGCTGGCAGCTCTGCTAACGTCGGGCGCCTTTATTGATGAGTATGCATCATAGTTGCATTGCTATGTGGCTAAGATGCACACGCAGGTTCTGTTGATTAAAATGATATACAGCATGCCTATATACTGTGTGCGGCTGTATCTGCATACAAAATGCTACACACAGAATATAGGCATGCCGCATATCATTTTAATCAGCAGAATCTGCTGGTACCCCTTAGGCATTTTCCTATTTTGCCTATGCCTAGGGCCGGTTCTGGGAAGAGCTCCGTGCCTCAGACATGTTACACACGTGCATAATCACACCACAGACACTCCGAGGGCTACTGGAGACAGACCCACAGTAAAATCTGTCAGAGGGACAGAGAAAGGGATTTGCCAGTCCACACCTCAGCGCCAAAATAAGAAATCCCTGTGTATCGTTTTTTTGTACACAGAGACGTTTCAAGCGCTTGTATAATACCAATAATAGGATTTAGCACCGAAATAATACCCCCCCCCCCCCCCCTCCTGTGCACCCTGATACTTGGTCAGATGCGGAGAGGAGGATCAGCGTGTCTTCCCCTGCTGTGTGCTGGGCGGGAATGGTGCTGAGAAGTGTGCTGGCTGCCTGAGGAAGAAGCCACGCCCCCTGCAATGGCGCGTTTCCCCTCAGGCATTACAAGCGATCTTTATACTGGCGGGGGTGTAGTACAGTGTAAAACAGTGTATGCTACCTTTTGCCAGTGAGAGTAGGGTTCATGCTGCCCAGGGCACCCCCGCGCCCTGCTGTGCTCTCTGAGCATGGATAGCATGCTCACGCAGCGTTCCCGCTCTCTGCGCGGTACCTTAAGCCGTCACGATGACCGGAGGTCCCTCTCTGCAGATCTCCGGTAACATTACTCACCAGTCTTCTGACTTCTGGCTCTGTTAGGGGGGTGACGCAGCTAGTGTTCAGTACACTGCAGGAGCTAATGGTGTCCTGTCAGCAGTCAGCAAGAAGCAGAGCCATGAAACTATAGGAAGTTGGTTCCTAGTTCTCCTTAAGTCCCATGAAGCAGGGAGACTGTTGCCAGCAGCTTCCCTGTAAAATAAAAAACCTGCACAAAGTCTTTTAGTAGAACTCTGTAGAGCAGGGCCGGCTCCAGGCCTACTAGCACCCTGAGCGAGAAAATTTAAAAGCGCCCCCCCCCCCCCCCCCCCCACTTCGTGGGGAAGGTACGTGGCCACATAATAGTGGCAATTTGCATTACACGCGACATGCTCCCCAGCAGTGCCCCAGCAGTGCCAGCTACACGCGACTTGCCCCCCCCCCAGCAGTGCCAGCTACACGTGACATGCTCCCCCCAGCAGTGCCAGCTACATAAATGGCCACACAGTGCCAGATATGCACCCACAGTTCAGATACATAAATGCCCCCACAGTGCCAGATACATAAATGCCCCCACAGTGCCAGATACATAAGTGCCCCCACAGTGCCAGATATAAAAATGCCCACACAGTGCCAGATATGTCCCCACAGTGCCAGATATAAAATTGCCCCCACAGTGCCAGATATGCCCCCACAGGGCCAGATACATAAATGCCCCCAGTGCCAGATACATAAATGCCCACACATTGCCAGATGCATAAATGCCCCCAGTGCCAGATTCATGAGTGCCCACACAGTGCCAGATGCATTAATGCCCCCAGTGCCAGATATGCCCCCACAGTGCCAGATACATTAATGCCCCCAGTGCCAGATATGCCCCCACAGTGCCAGATAAATAAATGCCCACAGTGCCAGATAAATAAGTGCCACCACAGTGCAGATATACCCCCCCAGTGCCAGATACATAAATACCCCCACAGTGCCGATATGCCCCCCCAGTGCCAGATACAGAAATGCCCCCACAGTGCCAGATACATACATGCCCCCACAGTGCAGATACATAAATGCCCCCACAGCGCAGATATGCCCCCACAGTGACAGAAATGCCCCCCACAGTGCCAGATACATTAATGCCCCCTCACAGTGCACAGATAAATGCCCCCCCCGCAGTGGCAGATAAATGAATGCCCCCCACAGTGCCAGATAAATGAATGCCCCCCACAGTGCCAGATAAATGCCCCCACAGTGCCAGATACATGCCCCCCACAGTGCCACATATGCCCCCAGTACCTGCTGTGACGAGGGAGGGGGAGTGCTGCTGGGAGTGCTGCTGTGCGTGCCCGCTGTCTGTGCTGTCTGCGCGCGCTGTGCGGCGCCGGTGTCTGACATCAGACGCCGGCGCCGCATAGCGCACACAGCGCACACAGCGGCGGCGCACACAGCAGTGTCAGCCGGGACAGCAGGGGAGATCAGGACCGGCTCCAGGCTCCGACATGGCGGCGCCAGCGCACGGCGCCCATTAAGGGTGGCGCCCTGCGCGGCCGCTCGAGTCGAACATGCCTCGAGCCGGCCCTGCTGTAGAGCTCCACTAGAGTGCGACCAGTCTACCTGGGCACATTTTCTAAACTGAGGTCTGGAGGAGGGGCATAGAGGGAGGAGCTAGTTCACTCTCTGGAAAAGTCTTAAAGCGCCCATGGCTCCTGCGAAACCGTCTATACCCCATGGTACTGAAGTGGACCCCAGCATATATATATAGGACAAAGACCAGCAACATCCAAAATATAACATTTTATAAAGCTTCCATCATTCCAAGAGAAATTCCATAAAGGTCAAGGTGCAATGTAAACAGGAGATCAGCAATATGAACGCCATTGGCAAGGGGCATATTAGCATAGTGTTACTTAGCCAATGTGTACATAGCTCCTCCTGCAGGGTGTGCATCCGGCTCACGTCTGGCTCACCCCGGCTCACACCCTGCAGGAGGATCTATACACACTTAGGCTAAGTAACACTGGTCCTCATTCCGAGTTGTTCGCTCGCTAGCTACTTATAGCAGCTGTGCAAACGCATAGTCGCCGCCCACCGGGGGTGTATTTTCGCTTTGCAGAAGTGTGAACGCCTGTGCAGCAGAGCGCCTGCAAAATCATTTTGTGCAAAACAAGACCAGCCCTGTACTTACTCTTCGTGTGCGTTGATTCTAACGACGGAGGGACGGCTTTTGACGTCACACACCCGCCCAGTGAACGCCCAGCCACGCCTGCGTTTCCCTGACACGCCTGCTTTTTTCTAAGCACTCCCTGAAAACGGTCAGTTGACACCCAGAAACGCCCCCTTCATGTCAATTTTCCTGTGTTCAGCCATGTGACTGAAACTTCGCTAGAACCTGTGCAAAATCACAAAGGTCTGTGCGCACTGCAGTGCATACGCATGCGCAGAAATGCCGATTTTTAGCCTGATCGCTGCGCACAACGACATCTAGCGATCAACTCGGAATGACCCCCCACTATGCTAATATACCCCTTGCCAATGGCTTTGATATTGCTGATCTCCTATTTACATTGCACCTTGCACTTCATGGAATTTCTCTTGGAATGATGGAAGCTTTATAAAACGTTATATGTTACATGTTGCTGGTCTTTGTCCTATTTTTCTGTTTACATTTATAAGACCTTGTGCTCCGCAGTATTGGACTTTATAGTGGGTGCCACTTGTCTCATGCTCGCTCTCTCTCTCTCTCTCTCTCTCTCTCTATATATATATATATATATATATATATATATGAGCAGCACTGTGGGGCAGAATGTGTAACTGGCAGAGAGGGGGCATATGTGTATCTCACTGCACTACTGGGGGGTATGTGTATCTGTCACTGCACTACTGGGGGGTATGTGTATCTGTCACTGCACTACTGGGGGGTATGTGTATCTCACTGCACTACTGGGGGGTATGTGTATCTGTCACTGCACTACTGGGGGTATGTGTATCTGTCACTGCACTACTGGGGGGTATGTGTATCTGTCACTGCACTACTGGGGGTATGTGTATCTGTCAGTGCACTACTGGGGGTATGTGTATCTGTCAGTGCACTACTAGGGGTATGTGTATCTGTCAGTGCACTACTGGGGGTATGTGTATCTGTCACTGCACTACTGGGGGTATGTGTATCTGTCACTGCACTACTGGGGGTATGTGTATCTGTCACTGCACTACTGGGGGTATGTGTATCTGTCACTGCACTACTGGGGGGTATGTGTATCTGTCACTGCACTACTGGGGGTATGTGTATCTGTCAGTGCACTACTGGGGGTATGTGTATCTGTCACTGCACTACTGGGGGTATGTGTATCTGTCACTGCACTACTGGGGGTATGTGTATCTGTCACTGCACTACTGGGAGTATGTGTATCTGTCACTGCACTACTGGGGGGTATGTGTATCTGTCACTGCACTACTGGGGGGTATGTGTATCTGTCACTGCAGTACTGGGAGTATGTGTATCTGTCGCTGCACTACTGGGGGGGTATGTGTATCTGTCACTGCACTACTGGGGGTATGTGTATCTGTTACTGCACTACTGGGGGGTATGTGTATCTGTCACTGCACTACTGGGGGGTATGTGTATCTGTCACTGCAGTACTGGGAGTATGTGTATCTGTCACTGCACTACTGGGGGTATGTGTATCTGTCACTGCACTACTGGGGGTATGTGTATCTGTCACTGCACTACTGGGGGTATGTGTATCTGTCACTGCACTACTGGGGGTATGTGTATCTGTCACTGCACTACTGGGGGGTATGTGTATCTGTCACTGCACTACTGGGGGGTATGTGTATCTGTCACTGCAGTACTGGGAGTATGTGTATCTGTCACTGCACTACTGGGGGTATGTGTATCTGTCACTGCACTACTGGGGGTATGTGTATCTGTCACTGCACTACTGGGGGTATGTGTATCTGTCACTGCACTACTGGGGGTATGTGTATCTGTCACTGCACTACTGGGGAGTATGTGTATCTGTCACTGCACTACTGGGGGGTATGTGTATCTGTCACTGCACTACTGGGGGTATGTGTATCTGTCACTGCACTGCTGGGGGTATGTGTATCTGTCACTGCACTACTGGGGGTATGTGTATCTGTCACTGCACTACTGGGGGTATGTGTATCTGTCACTGCACTACTGGGAGTATGTGTATCTGTCACTGCACTACTGGGGGTATGTGTATCTGTCACTGCACTACTGGGGGTATGTGTTGATAAAGCCTAATATTTTTCTTACTTAAAACCCTTTAAAAGGTCAAAGAACACAGTACGCTATTGGCGTATGGAATACCGTAAGGGTACGCACGTTGCGTAACAATCGCTTAGCCGTGGTCGAGACGCTCAAGCGTCACGTTCGCTCACGGCCAAGAGATCACAGCAGGCACGCTATAGGCTGCCGACTAACGTAATGATACGCTATTAGCATATCGGACGCTCGGGACCACGAGGAGATCACAAGCGGCGCTGATGCTCACGATATTAAACCTTTATAACTATACCATAAAACAGTGTGTTATGGAGAAAACCTTGGTGTAGTGATAGGGTGTAGATGTAACACAGTGTAACCTTATTAACTTAAAAGCTGTTCGAGCGTCTCCGACGCTCTGAGAATACTTAGAAATATAATGAATACACAGATGCCGGTCTTAGGTTCTAACACCTTATAGGAACGTTCTATTTGCAAAAGAATAATACAATACAAGTCATACACTACCAATATAACATAGACTAACTAACCAGATAACTACACATGAAATACAATAGCAGTACAATAACATTTAAGAGAAAAGAGAGAGAAAAAGGAGAGGAGAGAGAGAGATATGGCTCACAATAACAATAAAGACAATATGATTGCGGAGAAAACTTACGCACAAAGGGAACAATCGCATGCGCCTTTCTGAATATCCAGCTCCCGATTATCAGTGGTGAGAACCGTTGAAGAGAGAGTAGAGCTGGATCAGATCGGCTCGTCTATATATACACCACACACAATACAATACAATGGTCCCTACAATCTCATTGTTCATTGGACACAGGAATTCGTCATCGCATTATAACAAAAGGTCATAGGTTGATTCATACAGGTGGGCTGTGACTATTTCCAACTGCTCAGGTGGGTGGGAAACTAGGTTTCCCGCCGTATGGATAATAAAGTGCAAATAATAGTAAAAGTCCATAAACTTCTTATGTCCATAACTATTCGCACGAGCGATTAATCCGCTTCAAACCAACACCGGAATATTGCTAATTAAATACTCTTCCGATGGATACTAAACACCACTGTATAACCCTTGTCTGACCCTTCGTATCAAACAAAGAGGGATCTCTTTGTCTATGAACATGCTACATTAACCAAACTTTCAGGTTCTATCAAAGAGACCATAATCTACAAAATACATTATATGGTAAAAATATGTAACGATTTAGTCGCACGCTAGGCGCACATAAACTCTACCGTAAATGCGCATACCGTGCGCCTGCGGGTGCACATAACAGCGAGTATGCGCACGCACGGGAGAGCGTACGCATGCGCAGCGGGGACACATATGAGGTGCAAATATGGCAGTGTGCATCATGATATTTTTCTGATTTTGACAGTCCACCCTTTGGCAGTCAACCATAACTGCCACTTCCTAAAACATTTCAAAAAGAGAAAAATATATGTCATGTGTAAATACATTTCCATGGTCGGGTAGGGGAGGAGAGAAGAAGGTGTGAAAAGGGTATGACCTAGTGAGATAGCAGAAGCATGTGTGTATGAATCCATGTTTGGGGGGTCATGTATCATCGTGCCGTACGTGTCTTAAATCAAGCTTCGAGGTATTGCGAAGTATACATTTGAATTCCTTCTTATCCCGTATTAAGGGTCTGTGGATGGGCTGTCAAACTTTACCGAGCTCTTTTCGGCTTTTAGTTGCAACAAAATGGGGGAGCACATTTTAGTTGATGATACATGATGAGGGAATATGTGAGTGCTGATATCTGTGCCTGTATTCCCTATCGACTATGTGTGTTATTACCTGAAGGTTGTAGAAATGAAGATAAAGAACAATTATGGGAAATGCAGTCGTATTCTATGTCAGGTTAATATGCATTTGTCGGTTGAAGTCTTGTCTGGTGTCTGTTGAATGCAGTCTTCTTTGGGCTTTTGCCAAAAGTGCGAGCAAAAGCTTTGTCAATGTCCATAGACTTACAAAAGTGTTGGGCTAGCGTAAATTTTAACGCTACTAGGGATAAGGGGGTCTATGGCATAGTTCATCAATTATCTGTGTACAAGGTTGTCAAAACTTCTTCTTTAATCCATCTGTTGTCTGTATACAGGATCGCCAAATTCCTCTTCCAAGTGGGTCTTTTTACCTTGGAGAAAAACAAAGGAGAAACGGGTGAAAGAAACGGACCGTAGAATCGCATTTTCATCACATCATTGTCTCTATCTTTGGGTCATAAATCAAATCCATTGGAATTACAATTTCCTCACTCCTTAGACTCATTACCCTGGTACTACGTTTACACTTCGTTAAAGCCTGAACGCATCTAAATATCAAGCCAATCGTTATGACAACACCCAGGATACATAGAAGAAACTTCCCTACATCCATTATAACTCCTTGAGCCCATTCTCCTAAACCAGAGAACCAATTTCGCAGGTTCAACCATGACACCCAACCGGTCAGCTCATTACCTACAGCAGCAAGGGTGAGATTGTGTCTCCTGCGAAATTCCCACTTTAATTGGAGAATGTCGTCCATCTTTTGGTCTATGACCTCGACCGGGTCCTCGGTACTATTCGTAATATAAGTGCAGCATTTCACGCCGTACTGCGTTGCCAGTGTGACACAATATCCACCTGTCACTGCCGTGAGATAATTAAGAACCATCCTATGCTGAACCAGTTCTGTTTTATAAGCTTGGAGCTCCCTTTCAGTATACCTAAAAGTGTCATCATACATTTCAGTGATATTGTCTAATAAATTTGCAAGCGCAGATATGTATTTATAGTTCAACACTCCTCTAGCGGTGCGAGTGAAGTCTAACGCGAGTAGAACCTGAATCCCGGTGGATTCGTGGATCATGTCAGAGGCCAGATGCTCTGTCCTTTCTGTCAATTGCCTTTTAACTACGTGTTCGTAATGGGTGTGAGTATAAGGAGCTTGGGCACCACGGTGTATATCTTTCATTTTGGCATGTGATACAGTCATTACCTCAGGCAGTACTTTTCCAATATAACACAAACCTTCAGAGTTTGGGGCAAGCCACTTATACGCCTTCCTCCCGCATATGAAATATGCATCATCGGGGAGAACATATGGGACGGAGTAGGACATAACCATATTACACATCTTCCATGTGAAACCTCCTAACCCTAATTCTCCCATCTGTCTAGTACACGTATCTGTTTGTATGATATGTGCACAGTATCCTGGTGATACCTCTCCAACTCTCATGATCCTATTTCCTAGGGTATACCTATATCGGAAAGATTTTTCCTTACCGGCTATGTGGCGTATAAGCTCTGTATCTGTAGGCATTCTATCTGCTCTATATGAAAAGGTCATGGTTTGGTTACTCCATGACACTTCCCAATTTCCCGGCTTTCGGGGATTGGAAATGTTGAAACATATTAGGGACCTATCCACATGATATTGGTGGAGCTTCAAACAAGGAGGGCTGGAGATATTAAACCTCCTGTCCACCGGTCTCCCACCCTTTAGCTCAAGTACCTCCCCTATCGTTAAAGGAAATGGTACTAGCCCTGATTTGCTGTGACCTTGAGGTACTTGAGAGCATACCCAACAATCTGTCTGATTTAACACATTACCCACTAAGGAGTGATAGTCACTCAATGGATGCCGGTCCATGTGGATATTAAAACTGGACTGACATTTCTTGATGCACCCATCCTCAACTACATTATCACAGAGTCTACAGATACAGTTTTCTTCAGCTAACAATCCTTCACAATTCCTTCTATTGTCAATGCTATCGGATCGTTTTCTGATACTCGCCTTTACTTGTTGATTAAGTTGTTCTTGGAAAACTACGCCTCCATCTTTGTCAACAGAACCCATTCCAGAACCTCTCTCGACCTCCATGGTACTCTCGCCGGAACAGACTGCTCGGGTCAACATCAAGGTCAACAGGAAAATCCGGATCACAGTCTCTTGGGGCAAGTCCATCTTATAGGAGGAAATGGAGAAGAATGAGAAGGGGGAAAGAAATAATTGAGGGAGATGGGATGGGAAGTTGGAGAAAAACAATAAAAGGGAACAGGGAATCGACAACTGCTTCCGATCTTATGATTTTCAATGCTCAGGTGCCGTCTCAGTCCTCCTGAAACAGACACTCCAGTGATACAACTTCCTCTACCGTCTGTTCTTTATCACGGGACCTCTCTGGATCAGCAACCTTCTTACAATGGGACGAATGAACCCAAGTCTCTCTCTTGGCAACCTTCAATGCGGTCGTGCTAACCAATAAGACTTGGTATGGTCCTTCCCATCTGTCAATAAGGCAACCCGTTGATACGACCTCACCTGTCCCTCCGCTAGGGGCCTTTGATACTAATCTTACGGGTTGGGCCGTGCCCACTGCTGTTTCTGATATGGTGGCTGCTAGAGAGAGCGCCGATATTGTTGTTGATTCGTCCTCTTGATCATACTCCTGGGGAAAGTTTAAAACAGGGTACAACTTGCACGGGTTAATACTTGCATTACTTATTTTATCCACATTATCCTTAACATTTATGCAGTTACTAAGTGCTTGTTTGTTACACCCTATTGCGCCATTCTCCGCAACCATCTTCTCTCCTGATATATATGGTGGCGGTGGTGCCGTGGCTATCAGTTTCCTGATAGGGTTAGATCCCGCCGCCTGAGCCAATCCTCTCTATATTTCACCCTCCTGTTCCCATAACTGCAAATAATCATAATGTTTGATCCGTCTCTTTGTTGATTTAATGAGACATATCCTTCTCCTTAGATTCAGTAACACATCTGGGCTAAAGCTGCCTACTCTTGGGAACTTCTCCCCGTCATGTACAGTCATTCTCTCCCATTCATCACATAAAACCTCTGTGTGTGAACCGTATTTTTCACACATTACATACCTTGCCGACCCGATTGGTCGGTTTACTGAATCAACCCGAACGGAGGTTGATTGTCCCCTACCCGAACAACTGGCCCCCATACCTGCAGGTGTTGCATTCACTACTTCTGACCTTCAATCAGGGTCTTCAGCGAACCCTTACAAAAACCAAAATGTTCAAGATAGGCCAACGGTGGCGGTTTACAGAGTACCCCACTCACTCGCCCACGCCGACCAATACGGCCACACACTGCTCTAGCGCTGGCGTACTCGACCCAGGGCCCCTGCGACCTGAACCTCTATTTACTGGAACATGCGAGTGTGATCCGCAGAGCACTTAACCCTTTCCAGTAACTATTGGTTGCTGGATAGTCCCTGAGTGACCAGCGAACTTCCCTTAAAATAAAAAAAATTACACAAATCACGTTAGAATGTACAAATAGCGTTTATGACCCCTTTCGTACACAAATGGCACTGGGTCAGATTACTAACTAATGCACACAATTACGTGCGGTACAATCGTTCAGCACATAAGCAACTAATCTTATGTGCGGAGCGACCAACGGAATCGAAAATTGTGGCTGCAAATTCCTTCAGCCTGAGCTTTAATGGCCTATATGGGTTCTGCACCAACCTCCTGGGTTGTGCTCTTTTCTCTATAGCGGACTTCCTTGTCTGCTGTACCTGGACCTCCCGGTCTGTGCTACGATAGACCTCCTGGTCCGCTATACTCTAATGCTCTTTTTTTAGTATTTAACAAGGGATGCCTCCCCAGCCACCATGTATGTCACTTACACGTATGTACCTCACGAGAACTCGACTTCTTGTGGTTCAACCTCAAAAAAATGGTAGAACTTATATATACAGACACTCACTCACCACATGTACACTTTACTTTTGTTTCTATTTCTATTTCTGCGCAGAAATTTCTTTCCTTTAGACCAGATGAGTCGCAAATTGGAGAAGGATCTATTAGCTTAAATTTCGGACACTAAAATTGACTTGCGCTACTCATCGCGTTGCCACCTTTTCGCCTGTTAAAATAATACTATCGTGTGATTTGAGTTACGTGGGCGTACCCGGACGCTCCGTTGCATAATATACGCTGCGTGCGTCGGCCTTTGGGTTGCGTACGCGAGTCTCAGCCTTTTGTTAGAGACACGTGTACGCAAGGCAGATATCCACTGTAACACAATTAACACGTTTATCAATGTAGGTGATCCTCGATCATCTACCGAGCACCACGCAGATATCTCCTTGTATCTTTAGGCAAAGCTGTGTGTGTGCTTTACAAATTACCCCTTAAATGTATTACTTTTACTCTTTAACTACTGATAGCAACAAATCTTTCTTAGCCCGTTAACAATTTGTGAAATGGCAAACAGGAGAGTGATATGAAAATACACGAATGAAAAGAAATGCAGATATATATGCGTGCGTGCGTACGCAAGACAGAAATAAACGGTTTTAAAAGACACTAGCGTGTTGTTCTTACCTCCGGTTCCGGATTCCTTCAGCACCCTTTACTAAGCGAAGCAGACGCTTATCCGGACAGCACTACGAGGAATATGACCTCCCGCCCTTTGCTGATGGATAATGTCTGCTGAAATTACCTAGTACAGATATGTGAAGGACGGACGAGCCGCCAATTGATAAAGCCTAATATTTATCTTACTTAAAACCCTTTAAAAGGTCAAAGAACACAGTACGCTATTGGCGTATGGAATACCGTAAGGGTACGCACGTTGCGTAACAATCGCTTAGCCGTGGTCGAGACGATCAAGCGTCACGTTCGCTCACGGCCAAGAGAGCACAGGCTGGCACGCTATAGGCTGCTGACTAACGTAATGATACGCTATTAGCGAATCGGACGCTCGGGACCACGAGGAGATCACAAGCAGCGCTGATGCTCACGATGTTAAACCTTTATAACTATACCATCAACAATGTATTTATGCTTTAAACCTAAGTGCAGTGATAGGGTGTAGATGTAACACAGTGTAACCTTATTAACTTAAAAGCTGTACGAGCGTCTCCGACGCTCTGAGAATACTTAGAAATATAATGAATACACAGATGCCGGTCTTAGGTTCTAACACCTTATATGAACGTTCTATTTGCAAAAGAATAATACAATATAAGTCATACACTACCAATATAACATAGACTACCTAACCAGATAACTACACATGAAATATAATAGCAGTACAATAACACTTAAGAGAAAGGAGAGAGAAAGAGGAGAGGAGAGAGAGAGAGAGAGATATAGCTCACAATAACAATAAAGACAATATGATTGCGGAGAAACTTACGCACAAGGGGAACAATCGCATGCGCCTTTCTGAATATCCAGCTCCCGATTATCAGTGATGAGAACCGTTGAAGAGAGTAGAGTGGAGCTGGATCAGATCGGCTCGTCTATATATACACCACACACAATACAATACAATGGTCCCTACAATCTCATTGTTCATTGGACACAGGAATTCGTCTTCGCATTATAACAAAAGGTCATAGGTTGATTCATATAGGTGGGCTGTGACTATTTCCAACTGCTCAGGTGGGTGGGAAACTAGGTTTCGCGCCGCATGGATAATAAAGTGCAAATAATAGTAAAAGTCCATAAACTTCTTATGTCCATAACTATTCGCACGAGCGATTAATCCGCTTCAAACCAACACCGGAATATTGCTAATTAAATACTCTTCCGATGGATACTAAACACCACTGTATAACCCTTGTCTGACCCTTCGTATCAAACAAAGAGGGATCTCTTTGTCTATGAACATGCTACATTAACCAAACTTTCAGGTTCTATCAAAGAGACCATAATCTACAAAATACATTATATGGTAAAAATATGTAACGATTTAGTCGCACGCTAGGCGCACATAAACTCTACCGTAAATGCGCATACCGTGCGCCTGCGGGTGCACATAACAGCGAGTATGCGCACGCACGGGAGAGCGTACGCATGCGCAGCGGGGACACATATGAGGTGCAAATATGGCAGTGTGCATCATGATATTTTTCTGACTTTGACAGTGTATCTGTCATTGCACTACTGGGGGCATATATGTATCGGGCCCTTCACTACTGGGGGTATGTGTATATGGCACTGCTGGGAGCATATTTGTATCTGGCACTGCTGGGACATATGTGTATCTGGCACTCTACTGGGGTCATTATGTGTATCTGGCACTCTACTGGGGTCATTATGTGTATCTGGCACTCTACTGGGGTCATTATGTGTATCTGGCACTCTACTGGAGCCATTATGTGTACCTGGTGCTATACTGAGGCAGTATGTGTATCCGGCGCTCTACTGAGGTCATTATTTGTATCTGGCACTCTACTGGGGTCATTATTTGTATCTGACACTTTACTGAGGTCATTATTTGTATCTGGCACTCTACTGGGTCATTATTTGTATCTGGTACTTTACTGAGGTCATTATGTGTATCTTGCACTCTACTGTGGTCATTATTTGTATCTGGCACTTTACTGAGGTCATTATGTGTATCTGGCGCTCTACTGGGGGCAGTATGTGTATCTGGTGCTCTACTAGGGTCATTATTTGTATCTGGGACTATACTGAGGATATAATGTGTATCTGGCACTATACTGGGGGCAGTATGTGTATCTAGCGCTCTACTGGGGGCAGTATGTGTATCTGGCACTCTACTGGGGTAATTATTTGTATCTGGCGCTACACTGGGGGCAGTATGTGTATCTGGCACTATACTGGGGTCATTATGTGTGTCTGGCACTATACTGGGGCAGTATGTGTATCTGGCACTATACAGGGGTCATTATTTGTTTCTGACACTATACTGGAGTCATTATTTGTATCTGGCACTATACTGGGGGTAGTATGTGTATCTGGTACCATACTGGGGGCAGTATGTGTATCTGACACTATACTGGTGTCATTATGTGTACCTGGCACTCTACTGGGGTCATTTTTTGAATCTGCGCTATACTGGGGGGAGTATGTGTAACGGATACTATACTGGGGGAGTATGTGTATCTGACACTATACTGGGGTCATTATGTGTATCTGGCACTATACTGGGGGCAGTATGTGTATCTGGCACTATACTGGGGGCAGTATGTGTATCTGGCACTATACTGGGGTCATTATGTGTAGCTGGCACTATACTGGGGGCAGTATGTGTAGCTGGCACTATACTGGGGGCAGTATGTGTATCTGGCACTATACTGGGGTCATTATGTGTATCTGGCACTATACTGGGGGCAGTATGTGTATCTGGCGCATATACTACTGTTCTCTCCCAGTGTAACCCAGGCACATACACAACAGCTTGAAGTGGGCAGAGAGGAAGAGCTGTTTTTCTTTCTATACTATGTTAGGTGGTGCATATAATCTCTGACCACTCCTCTCTAGTCACATGACCACACCCCTTCCAGAGTATGGCAACACTCCTTAGTGGGCCCCTGTGATTGCATTTCCCTGGTGGGCCCTTCATGCTCCAGTAATCTGCTCCAATCATGTTGGTTCCTTTCCCGCTGAGCAGAAAGGCAGACGCTTGTTTTATCCCATGGAAACCATTAGTACTGCATATTATATATAATGAGCATAGACCTCTCTGCATAGACCTCTCCCTGCTTCCTCTGCCTTATCCTCTGTATATACCAGGGCCACCAGCGAGTGATGTGTCTGTCTCTCTCTACAGGTACGAAACCAGGCAAGTGTCCGGTGATCCCTACGTTTGCACCATGTGGAGAGGATCCCAATCCGGAGTGTGGAAGTGACTCAGACTGTGGCAGCTTCCAGAAGTGCTGTAACTACGCCTGCCACATAAAATGCGTGGACCCTGTCGGTAAGTGGAGCTGAGGGTCCGGGTGACACACAGACAGAGAGCGGGCCTGTTATCACATAGACCGGACCTGTTATCACATAGAGCGGGCCTGTTATCGCATAGACCAGGCCTGTTCTCACATAGACCGTGCCTGTTATCACATAGACCGGACCTGTTATCACATAGAGCAGGCCTGTTATCACATAGAGTTGCCTGTTATCACATAGAGCGGGCCTGTTATCACATAGAGCGGGCCTGTTATCACATAGACAGAGCCTGTTATCACATAGAGCGGGCCTGTTATCACATAGAGCGGGCCTGTTATCACATAGAGTGGCCTGTTATCACATAGACCGAGCCTGTTATCACATAGACCTGGCCTGTTATCACATAGAGCGGACCTGTTATCACATAGAGCGGGCCTGTTATCACATAGACCGGACCTGTTATCACATAGGGCAGACCTGTTATCACATAGACCAGGCTGTTATCACATAGAGCGGGCCTGTTATCACATAGTGCGGGCCTGTTTTCACATAGAGCGGACCTGTTATCACTTAGAGCGGGCCTGTTATCACATAGAGTGGCCTGTTATCACATAAAGCGGGCCTGTTATCGCATAGAGCGGACCTGTTATCACATAGAGCTGGCCTGTTATCACATAGACCGGACCTGTTATCACATAGACGAGCCTGTTATCAAATAGACCGACCTGTTATCACATAGACCGTGCCTGTTATCAAATAGAGCAGACCTGTTATCACATAGAGCGGGCCTGTTATCACGTAGACTGTGCCTGTTATCACATAGAGCGGGCCTGTTTTCACATAGAGCGGACCTGTTATCAAATAGAGCGGGCCTGTTATCACGTAGACTGTGCCTGTTATCACATAGAGCGGACCAGTTATCACATAGAGCGGGCCTGTTATCACATAGACCGTGCCTGTTATCACATAGAGCGGGCCTTTTATCACATAGACAGAGCCTGTTATCACATAAACCAGGCCTGTTATCACATAGAGCGGGCCTGTTATCACATAGAGCGAGCCGGTTATCACATAGACCGGGCCTGTTATCACATAGACCGGGCCTGTTATCACATAGAGCGGGCCTGTTATCACATAGACCGGGCCTGTTATCACATAGAGCGGGCCTGTTATCACATAGACCGACCTGTTATCACATAGACCGTGCCTGTTATCACATAGAGCGGGCCTGTTTTCACATAGCCTGGGCCTGTTATCACATAGACCGAACATATTATCACATAGACCGGGCCTGTTATCACATAGACCGGGCCTGTTATCACATAGAGCCGTTATCACATAGACCGGGCCTGTTATCACATAGCCAGGGCCTGTTATCACATATAGCGAGCCTGTTATCACATATACAGTGCCTGTTATCACATAGCCCGGGCCTGTTATCACATAGACCGAGCCTATTATCACATAGAGCGGGCCTGTTATCACATAGAGCGGGCCTGTTATCACATAGAGCGGACCTGTTATCACATAGAGCGGGCCTGTTATCACATAGAGTGGCCTGTTATCACATAGAGCGGGCCTGTTATCACATAGACCGGGCCTGTTATCACATAGCCAGGGCCTGTTATCACACATAGCGAGCCTGTTATCACATATACAGTGCCTGTTATCACATAGCCCGGGCCTGTTATCACATAGACCGAGCCTATTATCACATAGAGCGGGCCTGTTATCACATAGAGCGGGCCTGTTATCACATAGAGCGGACCTGTTATCACATAGAGCGGGCCTGTTATCACATAGAGTGGCCTGTTATCACATAGAGCGGGCCTGTTATCACATAGAGCGGACCTGTTATCACATAGAGCGGGCCTGTTATCACGTAGACCGAGCCTGTTATCACATAGACCGAGCCTGTTATCAAACAGACCGACCTGTTATCACATAGACCGTGCCTGTTATCACATAGAGCGGGCCTGTTATCACGTAGACCGTGCCTGTTATCACATAGAGCGGGCCTGTTATCACATAGACCGGACCTGTTATCACATAGAGCGGGCCTGTTATCACATAGGCAGAGCCTGTTATTACATAGAGCGGGCCTGTTATCACATAGAGCGAGCCTGTTATTACATAGACAGGGCCTGTTATCACATAGAGCGGGCCTGTTATCACATAGAGCGGTTATCACATAGAGCGGACCTGTTATCACATAGAGCGGACCTGTTATCACATAGAGCGGGCCTGTTATCACATAGAGTGGCCTGTTATCACATAGAGCGGGCCTGTTATCACATAGAGCGGACCTGTTATCACATAGAGCGGGCCTGTTATCACGTAGACCGAGCCTGTTATTACATAGACCGAGCCTGTTATCAAACAGACCGACCTGTTATCATATAGACCGTGCCTGTTATCACATAGAGCGGGCCTGTTATCACGTAGACCGAGCCTGTTATCACATAGACCGAGCCTGTTATCAAACAGACCGACCTGTTATCATATAGACCGTGCCTGTTATCACATAGAGCGGGCCTGTTTTCACATAGAGCGGACCTGTTATCACATAGAGCGGGCCTGTTATCACATAGACCGGACCTGTTATCACATAGAGCGGGCCTGTTATCACATAGGCAGAGCCTGTTATTACATAGACAGGGCCTGTTATCACATAGAGCGGGCCTGTTATCACATAGAGCGGTTATCACATAGACCGTGCCTGTTATCACATAGAGCGGTTATCACATAGACCGTGCCTGTTATCACATAGAGCGGGCCTGTTATCACATAGACGGGCCTGTTATCACAGAGACCGGTTCTGTTATCACATTGAGCGGACCTGTTATCACATAGCCCGGGCCTGTTAGCACATAGACCGAGCCTATTATCACATAGACCGGGCCTGTTATCACATAGACCGGGCCTGTTATCACATAGACCGGGCCTGTTATCACATAGCCAGGGCCTGTTATCACATATAGCGAGCCTGTTATCACATAGACAGTGCCTGTTATCACATAGCCCGGGCCTGTTATCACATAGACCGAGCCTGTTATCACATAGAGCGGGCCTGTTATCACATAGAGCGGGCCTGTTATCACATAGAGCGGGCCTGTTATCATATAGAGCGACCTGTTATCACATAGACCGTGCCTGTTATCACATAGTGCGGGCCTGTTATCACATAGAGCGGGCCTGTTATCACATAGAGCGGGCCTGTTATCACATAGAGCGGGCCTGTTATCACATAGACCGTGCCTGTTATCACATAGAGCGGGCCTGTTTTCACATAGAGCGGACCTGTTATCACATAGAGCGGGCCTGTTATCACATAGAGTGACCTGTTATCACATAGAGCGGACCTGTTATCACATAGAGCGGGCCTGTTATCACATAGAGTGGCCTGTTATCACATAGAGCGGGCCTGTTATCACATAGAGCGGACCTGTTATCACATAGAGCGGGCCTGTTATCACGTAGACCGAGCCTGTTATCACATAGACCGAGCCTGTTATCAAACAGACCGACCTGTTATCACATAGACCGTGCCTGTTATCACATAGAGCGGGCCTGTTATCACGTAGACCGTGCCTGTTATCACATAGAGCGGGCCTGTTATCACATAGACCGGACCTGTTATCACATAGAGCGGGCCTGTTATCACATAGGCAGAGCCTGTTATTACATAGAGTGGGCCTGTTATCACATAGAGCGAGCCTGTTATTACATAGACAGGGCCTGTTATCACATAGAGCGGGCCTGTTATCACATAGAGCGGTTATCACATAGAGCGGACCTGTTATCACATAGAGCGGACCTGTTATCACATAGAGCGGGCCTGTTATCACATAGAGTGGCCTGTTATCACATAGAGCGGGCCTGTTATCACATAGAGCGGACCTGTTATCACATAGAGCGGGCCTGTTATCACCTAGACCGAGCCTGTTATCACATAGACCGAGCCTGTTATCAAACAGACCGACCTGTTATCATATAGACCGTGCCTGTTATCACATAGAGCGGGCCTGTTATCCCGTAGACCGTGCCTGTTATCACATAGAGCGGGCCTGTTTTCACATAGAGCGGACCTGTTATCACATAGAGCGGGCCTGTTATCACATAGACCGGACCTGTTATCACATAGAGCGGGCCTGTTATCACATAGGCAGAGCCTGTTATTACATAGACAGGGCCTGTTATCACATAGAGCGGGCCTGTTATCACATAGAGCGGTTATCACATAGACCGTGCCTGTTATCACATAGAGCGGTTATCACATAGACCGTGCCTGTTATCACATAGAGCGGGCCTGTTATCACATAGACGGGCCTGTTATCACAGAGACCGGTTCTGTTATCACATTGAGCGGACCTGTTATCACATAGCCCGGGCCTGTTAGCACATAGACCGAGCCTATTATCACATAGACCGGGCCTGTTATCACATAGACCGGGCCTGTTATCACATAGACCGGGCCTGTTATCACATAGAGCCTGTTATCACATAGACCGGGCCTGTTATCACATAGCCAGGGCCTGTTATCACATATAGCGAGCCTGTTATCACATAGACAGTGCCTGTTATCACATAGCCCGGGCCTGTTATCACATAGACCGAGCCTATTATCACATAGAGCGGGCCTGTTATCACATAGAGCGGGCCTGTTATCACATAGAGCGGGCCTGTTATCATATAGAGCGACCTGTTATCACATAGACCGTGCCTGTTATCACATAGTGCGGGCCTGTTATCACATAGAGCGGGCCTGTTATCACATAGAGCGGGCCTGTTATCACATAGAGCG
The DNA here is from genome assembly GCF_028390025.1 of Pseudophryne corroboree. NCBI lineage: Eukaryota > Metazoa > Chordata > Amphibia > Anura > Myobatrachidae > Pseudophryne > Pseudophryne corroboree. The sequence continues at coordinate 15,292,272 of NC_086447.1, forward strand.
GGCCTGTTATCACATAGACCGTGCCTGTTATCACATAGAGCGGGCCTGTTTTCACATAGAGCGGACCTGTTATCACATAGAGCGGGCCTGTTATCACATAGAGTGGCCTGTTATCACATAGAGCGGGCCTGTTATCACATAGAGCGGACCTGTTATCACATAGAGCGGGCCTGTTATCACATAGACCGTGCCTATTATCACATAGAGCGGGCCTGTTATCACATAGAGCGGCCTGTTATCACATAGAGCGGTTATCACATAGACCGAGCCTGTTATCAAACAGACCGACCTGTTATCATATAGACCGTGCCTGTTATCACATAGAGCGGGCCTGTTATCACGTAGACCGTGCCTGTTATCACATAGAGCGGGCCTGTTTTCACATAGAGCGGACCTGTTATCACATAGAGCGGGCCTGTTATCACATAGACCGGACCTGTTATCACATAGAGCGGGCCTGTTATCACATAGGCAGAGCCTGTTATTACATAGACAGGGCCTGTTATCACATAGAGCGGGCCTGTTATCACATAGAGCGGTTATCACATAGACCGTGCCTGTTATCACATAGAGCGGTTATCACATAGACCGTGCCTGTTATCACATAGAGCGGGCCTGTTATCACATAGACGGGCCTGTTATCACAGAGACCGGTTCTGTTATCACATTGAGCGGACCTGTTATCACATAGCCCGGGCCTGTTAGCACATAGACCGAGCCTATTATCACATAGACCGGGCCTGTTATCACATAGACCGGGCCTGTTATCACATAGACCGGGCCTGTTATCACATAGAGCCTGTTATCACATAGACCGGGCCTGTTATCACATAGCCAGGGCCTGTTATCACATATAGCGAGCCTGTTATCACATAGACAGTGCCTGTTATCACATAGCCCGGGCCTGTTATCACATAGACCGAGCCTATTATCACATAGAGCAGGCCTGTTATCACATAGAGCGGGCCTGTTATCACATAGAGCTGGCCTGTTATCATATAGAGCGACCTGTTATCACATAGACCGTGCCTGTTATCACATAGTGCGGGCCTGTTATCACATAGAGCGGGCCTGTTATCACATAGAGCGGGCCTGTTATCACATAGACCGTGCCTGTTATCACATAGAGCGGGCCTGTTTTCACATAGAGCGGACCTGTTATCACATAGAGCGGGCCTGTTATCACATAGAGTGGCCTGTTATCACATAGAGCGGGCCTGTTATCACATAGAGCGGACCTGTTATCACATAGAGCGGGCCTGTTATCACATAGACCGTGCCTATTATCACATAGAGCGGGCCTGTTATCACATAGAGCGGCCTGTTATCACATAGAGCGGTTATCACATAGAGCGGGCCTGTTATCACATATAGTGGCCTGTTATCACATAGAGCGGTTATCACATAGAGCGGGCCTGTTATCACATATAGTGGCCTGTTATCACATACAGCGAGCCTGTTATCACATAGAGCGAGCCTGTTATCACATAGAGCGGCCTGTTATGACATAGACGGGCCTGTTATCACATAGATCGGGCCCGTTATCACATAGACCGGACCTGTTATCACATAGACCGGGCCTGTTATCACATAGAGCGGGCCTATTATCACTTAGAGCGGGCCTGCTATCACATAGAGCGGGCCTGTTATCACATAGGCAGAGCCTGTTATCACATAGAGCGGGCCTGTTATCACATAGACCGGGCCTGTTATCACATAGAGTGGGCCTGTTATCACATAGACCGGACCTGTTATCACATAGAGCGGTTTTCACATAGAGCGGGCCTGTTATCACATAGAGCGGGCCTGTTATCACATAGAGAGTGCCTGTTATCACATAGACCGGGTCTGTTATCACATAGACCGGACCTGTTATCACATAGACCGACCTGTTATCACATAGACCGTGCCTGTTATAACATAGACCGGGCCTGTTATCACATAGACCGGGCTTGTTATCACATAGATCGGACCTGTTATCACATAGACCGGGCCTGTTATTACATAGACCAGGCCTGTTATCACATAGACCGAGCCTATTATCACATAGATCGGACCTGTTATCACATAGACCGGGCCTGTTATCACATAGACCGTTAAATCACAAAAAGGTTGTCCTAAGAAAAGAGACTTGGGACAAAAGAAGCTAACCTCTTTGTGGGGGCACTCATTTGATTAATTATGATTTTATAGGTTAAAATGTAACTTTTATTAGTTCATTAAAAATATGTGTGTAAATTCTTCATAATTACCCTTGAGAAAAATTAGCATATAATGAAAGGAGTAATATATTAATTTGATATTAAGTGGTAGTCTTCCTTAATAATACTCCCTAGGGTGAAAATATCAAACAATCGATCAAAAAATAGATCCAAATGTGTAGACGGTGGTTTCAATACTATGTTTACAAAAACCACCACCCGGTGTAGTTGACAACAGAGTACGATGCTACCGTAAATATAATAGGGTTGACTTGTCACAACGCTGCAAAATTAGTGATGATACATTGTAAACAATGGTATTCCACCAACCCCTGTAAGGAAAAGAAAAGTCAATCCTAAAAGAAAGAGAAGGACAGAGTGTATGGGGTAAATTTACTAAGGTCCCGATTTTGACCGAGATGCCGTTTTTTCTTCAAAGTGTCATCTCGGTCATTTACTAAACTCAAATCACGGCAGTGATCAGGGCATTCGTATTTTTTTGCAAGTAGTTGTAAAAAAATACGAATGAATACACCATCGGTCAAAATACGCCAGCAAATTAGTAGAACTCGGTCATTTACTAAAAAGTGCAAATCTCCAATGAGGAAAACACTGCCGTGAAAAATTACAAATCGCAAAAAAGTGCTAAAAAAAAGCAGACCTGCTTTTTTGAGCCGTGATTGCATAGGCATGCAGGGATCCATGAGATCCGTGCATGTGTATCAGTGGGAAGGGGTGGGAAAGTGCTTATTTTCTCCAAAAAAAATGCGTGGGGTCCCCCCTCCTAAGCATAACCAGCCTCGGGCTCTTTGAGCCGATCCTGGTTGCAAAAATATGGGGGGGAAAATGACAGGGGTTCCCCCATATTTAAGCAACCAGCATCGGGCTCTGTGCCTGGTCCTGGTTCCAAAAATACGGGGGACAAAAAGAGTAGGGGTCCCCGTATTTTTAAAACCAGCACCGGGCTCCACTAGCTGGACAGATAATGCCACAGCCGGGGGTCACTTTTATATAGTGCCCTGCGGCCGTGGCATCAAAAATCCAACTAGTCACCCCTGGCCGGGGTACCCTGGGGGAGTGGGGACCCCTTCAATCAAGGGTTCCCCCCCCCCAGCCACCCAAGGGCCAGGGGTGAAGCCCGAGGCTGTCCCCCCCCATCCAATGGGCTGCGGATGGGGGGGCTGATAGCCTTTGTTGTAAATGAAAAGATATTGTTTTTAGTAGCAGTACTACAAGTCCCAGCAAGCCTCCCCCGCATGCTGGTACTTGGAGAACCACAAGTACCAGCATGCGGCGGAAAAACGGGACCGCTGGTACCTGTAGTACTACCACTAAAAAAATACCCAAAAAAACACAAGACACACACACCTTGAAAGTATAATTTTATTACATACATACAAACAAACATACATGCATACTTACCTTATGTTCCCACGCAGGTCGGTCCTCTTCTCCAGTAGAATCCAAGGGGTACCTGTTGAAGAAATTATACTCACGAGATCCAGGGGCCCAGGGTCCTCGGGGAATCCATGTGTAATCCACGTACTTTAATAAAATAACAAAACGCTGACCCGAGCCACGAACTGAAAGGGGACCCATGTTTGCACATGGGTCACCTTTCCCCGAATGCCAGAAACCCACTCTGACTTCTGTCTAAGTGGGTTTCTTCAGCCAATCAGGGAGCGCCACGTTGTAGCACTCTCCTGATCGGCTGTGTGCTCCTGTACTGACTGACAGGCGGCACGCGGCAGTGTTACAATGTAGCGCCTATGCGCTCCATTGTAACCAATGGTGGGAACTTTCTGCTCAGCGGTGACGTCACTTTAGGTCAACCGCAGGGCAGAAAGTTCCCAGCATTGGTTACAATGGAGCGCATAGGCGCTACATTGTAACACTGCCGCGTGCTGCCTGTCACTCAGTACAGGAGCACACAGCCGATCAGGAGAGTGCTACAACGTGGCGCTCCCTGATTGGCTGAAGAAACCCACTTAGACAGAAGTCAGAGTGGGTTTCTGGCATTCGGGGAAAGGTGACCCATGTGCAAACATGGGTCCCCTTTCAGTTCGTGGCTCGGGTCAGCGTTTTGTTATTTTATTAAAGTACGTGGATTACACATGGATTCCCCGAGGACCCTGGGCCCCTGGATCTCGTGAGTATAATTTCTTCAACAGGTACCCCTTGGATTCTACTGGAGAAGAGGACCGACCTGCGTGGGAACATAAGGTAAGTATGCATATATGTTTGTGTGTATGTATGTAATAAAATTATACTTTCAAGGTGTGTGTCTTGTGTTTTTTTGGGTATTTTTTTAGTAGTAGTACTAGAGGTACCAGCGGTCCCGTTTTTCCGCCGCATGCTGGTACTTGTGGTTCTCCAAGTACCAGCATGCGGGGGAGGCTTGCTGGGACTTGTAGTACTGCTACTAAAAACAATATCTTTTCATTTACAACAAAGGCTATCAGCCCCCCCATCCGCAGCCCATTGGATGGGGGGGGACAGCCTCGGGCTTCAACCCTGGCCCTTGGGTGGCTGGGGGGGGGGAACCCTTGATTGAAGGGGTCCCCACTCCCCCAGGGTACCCCGGCCAGGGGTGACTAGTTGGATTTTTGATGCCACGGCCGCAGGGCACTATATAAAAGTGACCCCCGGCTGTGGCATTATCTGTCCAGCTAGTGGAGCCCGGTGCTGGTTTTAAAAATACGGGGGACCCCTACTCTTTTTGTCCCCCGTATTTTTGGAACCAGGACCAGGCGCAGAGCCCGATGCTGGTTGCTTAAATATGGGGGAACCCCTGTCATTTTTCCCCCCATATTTCTGCAACCAGGATCGGCTCAAAGAGCCCGAGGCTGGTTATGCTTAGGAGGGGGGACCCCACGCATTTTTTTTTTATGATTTTACATTGTTTAATTTAAAAAAAAAAAAAAATGAACCCCAGCACGGATCACACAGATCCGGCCGAGATTCATTGTAAAAAAAGTCGGCAGTGTTTTGCTAATCACTGCCGTAAAAATAAAAATAAAAACACGAATGACATCGACATCGGAACAAAAGAAAAACCCGAATACGACAGCTTAGTAAATTAGTCGTAATCAATTCAAAAAGTTGCAGTTTTACACTTTCGATGTCATTCGTGATTGAACTTTGACCTTTTTCCGAAAATTACGAATGTTAGTAAATTTACCCCTATGAGTCTGTAAAAATCCGACTCACTAATCTTTGGAATATAGCAAATTAACATCTATCCATTGTAACTGTTATTAATCCAAGACATCACTTAAATCAATTATTGCAGCGTAAGAGTCAGGTGAGCTCAAATAACATTTATAATATAAGTAGTCAATTTGTAACTTTCACCATTAAGCAAAAAGGGGTAAGTATGCTGTAATCTCACGACCCCTTGTCAACCTTAATCTATTAGCCACTTAATTAACCTAATTATCACTCAGACCAATCATAGCAATGTATATTGTTTCTTTCAAGGAAGAACACAGAGCCCTCATAGTTCTATAACAGGAAATGCTATTGGCAAATTATCAGGTAACGTATAACCGACAATAAGGGTAACCTAATATAAGGTCAAGACAGAGCCGGCCTTAGGTATAGGCAAACTAGGCAATTGCCTAGGGCATTTGGTATGCTTAGGGGCACCGGCAGCTTCTGCTGATTAAAATGATATGCGGCATGCCTATATTCTGTGTGTATTCCTGGAAATCACTGTAATGTAGCATTTCATATGCAGATACAGCCGTAGTCGCACACAGAATATAGGCATGCCGCATATCATTTTAATCAGCAGAAGCTGCTTGTGCATCCTAGCCACATAGTAATGCAAATAAGATGCATTTTTATAAACAAAAGACGCCCAACCTTAGCAAAGCTGCCAGCTGATTCATGCCAGGAATCTCTTGCAGAACTGGCGACGGTGCTAGGGGGCACCAGCCAAAATCTTGCCTAGGGCATCATATTGGTTAGGGCCGGCTCTGGGTCAAGATGTCACAGCTTGTCATAAATCACCTGTGCTAGATAGGTTATATACACAGTCTAAACACAGCTGTAACATTATTATATATTTGTTTCTCAACTGTAGCAGTGTGTTAAAAGAAACAATAAACAGAGCCTTGATTTTTTAACATGTATATATAGCATTTGTTAGCATACAAGGAAAAAAGACCCCGTTCCGTTACCCCTGGCAACATCTGCTGCCTTCCCATGTGTGCACTGAGGCACAGTGAATGAGAGGTGAGAGTATTAACCCAGGTGGTAGCGGGTGGAAGAAAGAAAGAGTGTTTCTACTTTCGAGCGTTCATGTATTCTGGAACCCTGGTGGTAGGTGTATCATTGCAGGGCTGCAGGTACAGTACTTGCCCGATGAGAGGACACTGAATACCTTCAAGCATCTCTGTGTAGTTCCAGCATGTGGCTATTCAGTTGGCTAATCGTAAATAACAGGAAGCATCTCCCTGTACAACGGGTATACCCAGCTCCGGCTAAGCACATATGCACACGGCAGGGGTCCGGCGCTAATGGCTGCAGAGTACAGCGTCTCCTTCTCTGCCGGATCTCCGGCTCCTACTCCCTGCTCGTGTGAGGCTGGCGGCCGGTAATTACGTCTAGTAACGTGAAAAGTAAGCTGGTCTCCCTGTACATCGGGTATCTCCACTCCAGCTCCGGCCAGGCACGTATACACAGCAGGAGTAGAGTGGCCTGTTATCACATAGTGCGGCCTGTTATCACATAGAGCGGCCTGTTATCACATAGAGCGGGCCTGTTATCACATAGTGCGGCCTGTTATCACATAGAGCGGCCTGTTATCACATAGAGCGGGCCTGTTATCACATAGTGCGGCCTGTTATCACATAGACCGGGTCTGTTATCACATAGAGTGGCCTGTTATCACATAGAGTGAGCCTGTTATCACATAGAGCGGCCTGTTATCACATAGAGTGAGCCTGTTATCACATAGAGCGGCCTGTTATCACATAGACCGGGCCTGTTATCACATAGACCGGACCTGTTATCACATAGAGTGGCCTGTTATCACATAGTGCGGCCTGTTATCACATAGAGCGGGTCTGTTATCACATAGAGTGGCCTGTTATCACATAGAGTGAGCCTGTTATCACATAGAGCGGCCTGTTATCACATAGACTGGGCCTGTTATCACATAGACCGGACCTGTTATCACATAGAGCGGCCTGTTATCACATAGACCGGGCCTGTTATCACATAGAGCGACCTGTTATCACATAGAGCGGCCTGTTATCACATAGACCGGCCTGTTATCACATAGACCGGCCTGTTATCACATAGACCGGGCCTGTTATCACATAGAGCGGCCTGTTATCACATAGAGCGGCCTGTTATCACATAGACCGGCCTGTTATCACATAGAGCGGCCTGTTATCACATAGACCAGGCCTGTTATCGCATAGAGCGGCCTGTTATCACATAGACCGGGCCTATTATCACATAGACCGGACCTGTTATCACATAGACCGGACCTGTTATCACATAGAGCGGCCTGTTATCACATAGAGTGGCCTGTTATCACATAGAGCGGGTCTGTTATCACATAGACCGAGCCTGTTATCACATAGACCGGACCTGTTATCACATAGACCGGACCTGTTATCACATAGACCAGGCCTGTTATCACATAGAGCGGGTCTGTTATCACATAGAGCGGCCTGTTATCACATAGAGCGGGTCTGTTATCACATAGAGCGGCCTGTTATCACATAGAGCGGCCTGTTATCACATAGACCGGGCTTGTTATCACATAGACCGGCCTGTTATCACATAGAGCGGCCTATTATCACATAGAGCGGCCTGTTATCACATAGAGCGCCCTGTTATCACACATGGAAATAGGTTGATATGAATTTATACTGTACGATCCACGTGGACTATGATTGGGACGGTAACCTGTGCAGAGAGGAGTGAGGCACCTTGCCCGCAGCATTGAGCTATGTGAGGGGACTCGCTGCACTAATTGGGGTTACCGGTCACTCTACGAAGACACAAAAAAATAAAAAACTCATGTCGACCTAATAACAGTGTCGACCTATTTCAGATGTCGACCTAGTCAGTGTCGACCAATAGTGGTTGACCTAATGACTGTCAACCTAAGTGTGATCAACCCTATGATCCACACCCGTTAGTAAGTGCTCATATACAGAGTCCTGTCACCTCTGTCCTGTCACCTCTAACCTGTCCCCAATGTCCTGTCACCTCTAACCTGTCCCCAATGTCCTTTCACCTCTAACCTGTCCCCAATGTCCTGTCACCTCTGTCCTGTCCCCAATGTCCTGTCACCTCTAACCTGTCCCCAAGGTCCTGTCACCTCTAACCTGTCCCCAATGTCCTGTCACCTCTGTCCTTTCCCCAATGTCCTGTCACCTCTAACTTGTCCCCAATGTCCTGTCACCTCTAACCTGTCCCCAATGTCCTGTCACCTCTGTCCTATCCTTAATGTCCTGTCACCTCTGTCCTGTCCCCAATGTCCTGTCACCTCTAACCTGTCCCCAATGTCCTGTCACCTCTAACCTGTCCCCAATGTCCTGTCACCTCTGTCCTGTCCCCAATGTCCTGTCACCTCTAACCTGTCCCCTCTGTCCTATCCCCTCTGTCCTGTCCCCTCTGTCCTGTCCCTGTCATCTCTAACCTGTCCCCAATGTCCTGTCCCCTCTGTACTGTCCCCTCTGTCCTGTCCCCTCTGTACTGTCCCCTCTGTCCTGTCACCTCTATCCTGTCCCTGTCACACCTAACCTGTCCCCAATGTCCTGTCACCTCAAACCTGTCCCCAATGTCCTGTCACCTCTGTCCTTTCCCCAATGTCCTGTCACCTCTAACTTGTCCCCAATGTCCTGTCACCTCTAACCTGTCCCCAATGTCCTGTCACCTCTGTCCTGTCCTTAATGTCCTGTCACCTCTGTCCTGTCCCCAATGTCCTGTCACCTCTAACCTGTCCCCAATGTCCTGTCACCTCTATCCTGTCCCCAATGTCCTGTCACCTCTGTCCTGTCCCCAATGTCCTGTCACCTCTAACCTGTCCCCTCTGTCCTATCCCCTCTGTCCTGTCCCCTCTGTCCTGTCCCTGTCATCTCTAACCTGTCCCCAATGTCCTGTCCCCTCTGTACTGTCCCCTCTGTCCTGTCACCTCTATCCTGTCCCTGTCACACCTAACCTGTCCCCAATGTCCTGTCACCTCAAACCTGTCCCCAATGTCCTGTCACCTCTGTCCTGTCCCTGTCCCCTCTGTCCTGTCCCCTCTGTCCTGTTGCTGTCACCTCTAACCTGTCCCCAATGTCCTGTCACCTCTAACCTGTCCCCAATGTCCTGTCACCTCTGTCCTGTCCCTGTCACCTCGAACCTGTCCCCAATGTCCTGTCACCTCTATCCTGTCCCCAATGTCCTGTCACCTCTATCCTGTCCATGTCACCTCTGTCCTGTCCCTGTCACCTCTGTCCTGTCCCCAAAGTCCTGTCACCTCTGTCCTGTCCCTGTCATCTCTAACCTGTCCCCAATGTCCTGTGACCTTTGTCCTGTCCCTGTCACTTCTATTCTGTCCCTGTCACCTCTGTCCAGTCCCTGTCACCTCTGTCCTGTCCCCAAAGTCCTGTCCTCTCTACCCTGTCCCTGTCACCTTTAACCTGTCCCCAATGTCCTGTCACCTCTAGCCTGTCCTCAATGTCCTGTCCCCGTCACCTCTAACCTGTCCCCAATGTCCTTTACCTCTGTCCTGTCCCTGTCACCTCTGTCATGTCCCTGTCACCTCTAACCTTTCCCCAATGTCCTGTCACCTTTGTCCTGTCCCTGTCACCTCTAACCTGTCCCCAATGTACTGTCACCTCTGTCCTGTTACCTCTAACCTGTCACCTCTTTCCTGTCCATCACCACTAACCTGTTCCCAATGTCCTGTCACCTCTGTTCTGTCCCTGTCACCTCTGTCCTGTCCCTGTCACCTCTGCCCTGTCCCTGTCACCTCTATCCTGTCCCTGTCACCCCTGTCCTGTCCCTGTCACCTCTATCCTGTCCCTGACACCTCTAACCTGTCCCCAATGTCCTGTCCCTTTCACCGCTATCCTTCCCTGTCACCTCTGTCCTGTCACATCTATCCTTTCCCTGTCACCTCTGTCCTGTCCCTGTCACCTCTAACCTGTCCCCAATGTCCTTTCCCTGTCACCTCTATCCTGTCCCTGTCACCTCTGTCCTGTCCCTTTCACCTCTATCCTGTCCCCAATGTCCTGTCACCTCTGTCCTGTCCCTGTCACCTCTGTCCTTTCCCTGTCACCTCTATCCTGGTCTGTCTCCTCTGTCCTGTCCCTGTCACCTCTGTCCTGTCCCTGTCACGTCTATCCTGTCCCTGTACCTCTGTCCTGTCTCTCTCACCTCTGTTCTGTCACCTCCATACTGTCCCTGTCACCTCTGTCCTGTCACCTCCATACTGTCCCTGTCACCTCTGTCCTGTCACCTCCATACTGTCCCTGTCACCTCTGTCCTGTCACTTCCATACTGTCCCTGTCACCTCTGACCTGTCCCTGTCACCTCTGTCCCTGTCACCTCTGACCTGTCCCTGTCACCTCTGTCCCTGTCACCTCTGACCTGTCCCTGTTACCTCTGTCCCTGTCTCCTCTGACCTGTCCCTGTCACCTCTGTCCCTGTCACCTTTGTCCCTGTCACCTCTGTCCCTGTCACCTGTCCTGTCACCTCTCTCCTGTCCCTGTCCCTTCTGTCCTGTCACCTCCATACTGTCCCCTCTGTCCCTGTCCCTGGGTGGAGGCACTTACGATGACCAGTAAGTCACATATGTTCTGGGTACAGAGGGCTGGGTTACATACCTGGCTTGTGGGTGGACGTGAGATCATATCTGTAGGTGCAGTTTGGACTTTCCAATGTTCCACCTGTAGTCCCTGGTGCTCAGAGCCGGCCCTAACCAATATGATGCCCTAGGCAAGATTTTTGCAGGTGCCCCCTAGCACCATCGCTAGTTCTGCAGGAGATTCCTGGCATGAGTCAGCTGGCAGCTCTGCTAACGTTGGGCGCCTTTTGTTTATGAAAATGCATCTTATTTGCATTACTATGTGGCTAGGATACACATGCAGATTCTGCTGATTAAAATTATATGCAGTATGGCTATATATTGTGTGCGACTGCGGCTGTATCTACATATGAAATGCTACATTACAGTGGTTTCCAGGAATACACTGCAACGTAGCATTTCGTATTCAGATACAGCCGCAGTCACACACAGAATATAGGCATGCCACATATCCTATTACTGACACTGTAACATAGCATTCCGTATGCAGATACAGCCGCAGTCACACACAGAATATAGGCATGCCGCATATCATTTTAATCAGCAGAAGCTGCTGGTGCCCCCAAGCATACCAAATGCCCTAGGCAGTTGCCTAGTTTGCCTATGCCTAAGGCCGGCTCTGCTGGTGCTATCCATGTCTTCTTGCATTACCATTATTATAGACGCTTCTTTACCTGTGTGCTGTCACTGTTTACGCATGTTTGAGTATTATTAAACACGTGCCTGGCATGGTGGCATCAGACGTGACCACACCAGCAAGTTCTCTATCTGACCTGGGAGCACAGGATGCGACCAGTCAGATGGGATCCGGATTGAAAGTCGACAGTAACTAGGTCGACAATGTCTAGGTCGACCACTATTGGTCGACAGTAACTAGGTCGACAGGGTCAAAAGGTCGACACGTTCTAGGTCGACAGGTCAAAAGGTCGACATGAGTTTTTCACAATTTTTTTCTTTTTTTTGAACCTTTTCATACTTAACGATCCACGTGGACTACGATTGGAACGGTAATCTGTGCCGAGCGAAGCGGTAGCGGAGCGAAGGCACCATGCCCGAAGCATGGCGAGTGAAGCGAGCCATGCGAAGGGACGCGGTGCACTAATTGAGGTTCCCAGTCACTTTACGAAGAAAATGACACCAAAATAACATAAAAAATTCATGTCGACATTTTGACCTGTCGACCTAGAACATGTCGACCTTTTGACCCTGTCGACCTAGTTACTGTCGACCAATAGTGGTCGACCTAGACATTGTCGACCTAGTTACTGTCAACTTTCAATACCACACCCAGTCAGATAGAGAGTGTTAGCAGCGGTAGGAAAGGGAAACTTCCCTCCGCTGCTGCTGTCAGATGGATTGGAAGGTCCCACTGCCTCCTGCACTCTCCCGTACTGATTGCCGTGCTGCCGATCACTGCTGATTGGTCAGCACGGCAGGATCCCCACCTCCAGCAGCTGCAGACAATGGCAGCCGCTGGGGAGTGTAAATCAACCCCCCCTAGCCACCCCCAGACCCCCCCCTGCATACCTCGAGGCTGTCTCTGCTTTCAAAATGAAAGCCGCGATGGTCCCGATGGTCCCGATGGTCCCGATGTTCCTGATCGATGTTTCGATGTTTGGGGGGGGGGTGTAAAAAAAAATAATAATAAAATTTTTTTTTTCCTTTTTTTTAACTAAAATCTTTTGGGATAGGGTTAAATTCATGTTCTTCACCTAATTCACTCATAAAAAAAAAAACCGACAATTTCGGAGCGTTTTTTTTGCGAAATAAATCATCAGTTAAGTGGTTAAACACTGTGCGTTAGTAGGATGTGCGGTGCGTGATGACGTCATCGCGCACCGCACAGTAAAGGTCATCTCCACGAAGGAAAACTAGATGCTAAGCGTCTAGTTTCCCTTCACAGCGGGCAGCGGCAGCGGGGGGCACAGCAGCAGCGGATCTTGCCATAGTGCGGTACCCTCCGGATGGTGCCGGCGCCCTCCGGAAGGCGGCTCCCTGGGCAAAAGTCCTGCTTGCCCGTGGCAAGATCCGCTACTGCCTGCACATACACTCTGAAACAAGAAGGTCCAGAAACATAACTTATTGAAACATTTTCTTCCCGCTATCAGGAAATTCTCTCCTGCTCGTCCTACGGCATAAAACCAAATGTCCATACAAGCAAAGCGGAAGATGCGAGACACAGGCTTTCATAGTAACATCAGCGCTGTGACATCACAATGGATTTTCTTTGTTGTTGTTTTAAAATTTTCATGGAAAGTATAAAATGTGCAGCAATATATACAGAGAACTAAAAGGGGCCTCGGGTGCTTATGGATACCAGGATGGGAGAGATAGGGGCATCAGAACACCCCCCCACCCTGCACCATCTCTGGGCACCAGGCAATGGGCCTAATTAGGACCTGATCGCAATAGCAAACTTTTTCTGTAATGGGCAAAACCATGTGCAGTGCAGGTGGGGCAGATGTAACATGTGCAGTGCAGGTGGGGCAGATGTAACATGTGCACTGCAGGTGGGGAGATGTAACATGTGCAGTGCAGGTGGGGCAGATGTAACGTGCACTGCAGGTGGAGGCAGATGTAACATGTGCACTGCAGGTGTGGGCAGATGTAACATGTGCACTGCAGGTGGAGGCATATGTAACATGTGCACTGCAGGTGGGGGCGATGTAACATGTGCACTGCAGGTGGGAGAGATGTGACATATTGATAATGTCGATATTACCTTAAAACACAAAGCTATACCTTAAATCACACCTTTACCATGGAGCCACTGTGGCATACACACTCAATTGATATACTTTAAACCTTATTAGTAATACAATGCAATGATATTATTACACTCTAAACCTTATGCAGCAAAGCACTGCAATGATGTTACACCTTAAACCTTATGCAGCGCTGACGGTACAAAGTACCCGCAGCGCGTACACACCTTATCAATACACTCTTAAACCTTATACAGTTAGGTAATGTAATACGCTTTAAACCTTAGCAGGGAAATGAGGACACAACACCGATTTGTAGTTAACCGCTGGGTTCTAACGCCACAGTGGATTATTTGTAAGGGGATAACAATACAAATTATACACTACAAGGCTAACAAGATAAATCTACAACAGAATAATGGCTACAGTCAATGTACATACGTGAGAATAATCGCATGCGCTTCCTGGTCCAGTCCTCCGCTATTCAGGTTGAAAGCGTTGAGAGTCTTGTGATAGTGACCTGGCCTGCAGCTCGTTCTTTATTCAGTAGATCAAAACATAATACAATAGACACTGTGTGCTCTTCTTCCATTGGTTCGGGGGTGGGACATATCCTGTGCACCGGGGACCATTGGTCAGTTCAAGAAGTGGGTGATGGCTAGGACTTGAGATGTGGTTTCTGTTGTTTACATCTGAGTTCCCGCCCCATGACCAGTTAAACCCATCACATTAATCATACATAAATCTGGTATTATTAATAACTTAATGAGGTAATATATAATAATGTTCTTATTCCCACCAGATAAATGTTTACGTGACTCTGAACAATATGATCCCACACATGATATGATTATCTATTTCAATCCTCAATATATACATATATCCACATATATCCGTACACTCATATATACATATATATATATATATATATATATATATACACACACATACACACATACTCCTGCTATTACAATTTGTTAGGAATTATATATATATATATATATATATATATATACATATATATAAACACCTACATCTCCATGAGTTTTAGACTCTGAATGTTAATATCTTAGATTTCTAACTGTCTGGTCTTGTGTTTTGGTTAGCTATTGTTAATTGATTTTCTTAAACAGCTGCGGTTCCTGGGTATTGTCTCTTCGTTTTTTTTTTGCCTTCAGGTGAGACAATGACAATCCAGTACTCATTGTTTTAAATAGAAACTCGGCTATCCCAGTAATGGGCCGGACCGCGGGTGCGACCATACGCAATTTGCGGATATGTGCACGCATGGCGGAACAAGTGCTCGCGCAGCGGGCATGTGTGTGTGGTTTGTACGAGATGTGTGTACTGCAATATTTTTCGACTTTGACAGTCCAACCTTTTGCAGTCACCAATAACTGCCACTATCTAATCACTAAACAGAAAAATATCAATACAATATCTACAGAAGTTTGGGTAATCGGGAGAGAGTGGTAGGTAGAAAATGTATGACCTAGTGGGATAGTAAAAAGCATGTAAGTATGAATCCATGTCTGAGGGGCATGTATCATCGTGCCGTATATGTTCTAAGTAAGCTTCGAGGTATTGCGAAGTATACATTAAATCCTTCTCATCCCGTATTAAGAGTCTGTAAGTGGGCCAACAAACACTACCGAGCTCTTTTCGGCTTCTTGTTCCAACAAACGGGGTGCACATTTAGTTGATGATACATGGAGGGGGAAACATATGTGAGTGCTAATATATGGATATCACCTGTCGTCTATGTGTGTCATTAACTGGAGGTTGTAGAGATGAAGATAAGACACATATTTAAAATACATTCACATAACATTTTCGTAATCATTCTTGGGTGTTGATCGAAGTCTTTTCCGGATGGGTGTGTTTTTGCTGAGGGGGAAACAAAGGAAAAACGGGTGAAATAAACAGGCCATGGAATTCATTTGCAATCCTTATCATAACATTGTTTCTATGGATGGGTCGTAAATTAAATCTGCTGCTGTAACAATGCTCCTGCTCCTTAGACTCGTCACTTTTGTGCCGTGCTTGCGCCGCGTTAGAATTCGAACACACCTAAATATCAAGCCGATAATTATGATGACTCCCAGGATACAAAGGAGAAACTTCCCTATACTCATAATAACATTTGAGCCCACTCTCCTAAACCTGAGAACCAATTGCGTGGGTTCAACCATGAGACCCAGCCGGTCAGTTCATTACTCACAGCAGTCAAGGTAAGGTTGTGTCTCCTCCGGAACTCCCACTTCAACTGCAAGATATCGTCCATCTTTTGATCGATAATCTCCGTTGGGTCATCAGTGCTGTTTGTAATATATGTGCAGCACTTCACACCATATTGAGTTGCCAGGGTAACACAGTACCCACCCGTCACGGCTGTGATATAATTAAGGACCATCCTGTGATGGATCAGTTCCATCTTGTAAGCTTGTAACTCTCTTCCTGTATACCTGAAGGTGTCATCATACATCTCGGTGATATTATCTATCAAGTTCGCTAGCGCATGGATATACTTATAATTTATAATTCCTCTGGCAGTATGGGTGATGTCTAATGCGAGAAGGAATTGAATCCCGGTGGATTCGTGAATCAAATCAGAGGCTACGTGCTCGGTTCTTTGCATGAGGTGCCTCTTAACGATGTGTTCATAGTGAGTATGAGTATAAGGAGCCTGAGCACTGCGGTGAACATCTTTCATCTTATCATGGATTATGGTCATGACCTCTGGCAACACTCTCCCAATTTCCCGGCTTTCGGTAATTGGAAATATTGAAACATAATAAGGATCTATCTACATGATACTGGTGGAGCTTCAAGCTAGGGGGCCTAGAAATATTGAATTTCTTGTCCACCGGTCTCCCACCCCGTAATTCGAGTACCTCATCTATTGCTAACGTGTACGGTACTAATCCTGACTTGCTCTGACCTTGAGGTAATTGTGAGCACACCCAGCATTCTGTCTGGTTTAAGACCTTACCCACTAGTGAGTGATAATCACTCAATGGATGACGGTCAATGTTGATATTAAGGCTGGACTGACATCTCTGGATGCACCCATCCTCAACTATGTTCTCACAATTCTTACAAATGCAATTTTCCTTAGCCAATAACCCTTCACAGTGCCTCCGAGATCCCTGACTACCAGATCATTTTCTGATACTCGCCTTTGCTCGAGTGATGTGTTGCGCTTGAGATTCTACAAATCCATCCTCGCCATCAGAACCCATTCCAGATCCTTTCTCGACCTCTCTGGGACCCTCACCGAAACAGACTGTCCTCTTCAACAACAGGATTAAAAGGAAAACCCGTAACGCAGTCTCTTTGGGTAAGTCCAACTTATTAAGGGAAGAGAAAGGAAACAAGAAGGGGGGGAGGGGGGAGAGGAGGAAAGGAGGGTAGTGGGAGATGGAGAAAATAATATAAAAAAAAAAAAACTGGTGCGATAACCGCCCCTGGTCTTGTTCTCCACGCTCAGGTTCCGTCTCAACAGTACTGCCTCTCAACCTTCCCGGAACAGACACTCCAGTGATACGATGTTCTCTCCGAGTCAGCGGCCTTTCTGTAGGGAACATAAATCTTGCATTACAATGTGTTTAACTGTTGTGTATTATCAGTTGTGTGAAGTAAACCATCCATGGAAAGTGAAAAAGAGAGAGGAAATAATAAAAAGAAAATTTGTCAGATTTGCGGTCACCATCAGGCTGTCACACCATCATGTCTATCGGTATCTATGCACAGTCTCCCTTCACCAGTATTTCCACTCTCCACCTTTTGTGCATGGCCAGGCACAGTGATGCTGGCGAGATATACTGGGTTTGGGCAGACCTCTGAAAAGACCGAGTAGACATGTGACGTTTGAGCTATAATCCTGTCGGTGAACGTCAGAGATGAAGAGGAAACTTTGAAGACAAATCACAGAGTTTAGTAACAAAGAAGATTTTACAAAGTTTGACATCTGGATTGGGCACTACGGGGAATGATTCCCTAATCGTTCTGTTCCCCAAAAAAAAATTCTATGTGTGTTATATCTCTAATGGGACTATCCCAGCCATCAATCCAGTGTCCTGTCCATTCTAAGTTCATAGGGAACCCGGTATCTTTGAGATAATTTCCTCTACCTGTGATGGACATGCACCTAAAACAGTGAAATGCAATATTAGTCTTCGTGGGTATTTTAACATATTTTGTGCTTCCTGGGTGGGAGCACTCTATATGTATACCATCTCTAACAAAACTCCTGTTAAGTTACTTAGAGGTCACTTCTGCTAGAGAGAGGAGCAGAAGTTTATAGGCCTCCTCCTAACCCCAGCAAGTTCTGTCAAAAGGGTAAAGTTGCATTTATTCCGTTCTTCCTATTAACCGAATCTGTGTTTTATATATGGCTCGTGATTCCTTAATATTTGTCCCTTGATCCCGTCTATGTGTTTAATACCGTGGCTCGTGTTCTTGTCTAGGGGGTCTGAATTTTCGTGTGCTGTTACAATTGCTGGCATAATGCCCTTCCCTTTTACACAGATAACAAACTCTTGGCTTTCACCATGTGCCAGGGGCCTGGGGTTTTGGTCGAGTTGGTGCTCCTTCCAGTGCTTGGATGCTCATCACCATCAACCGCTCCCCCTGTGCCTCCCTGGTTTTCTGGATATTACGGTCGTGCTCGATAGCGGACACTCTTAATGCAGCCACCGAGATACCTCTCCAGTTAGGTAGAGAGGTTTGTACCCTTGTTCTTAACACCTCTTTTAACCCATCCATTAATACTGACACAGCTACCTCTCTATGATGTACATTGTCCTTAATGTCCTCGACCCCAGTGTATCTAGACATTTCCTGCAGTGCTCGATGGAAATACTCAGATGCCATTTCACCTTCTTTTTGTCTTATGGAAAAGATTTTATTCCATTTGACAACCGTAGGGAAATATACTCCTAATTGCAGATTGATTTTTCGTACATTCTCCTGAGTGTAATAAGGAATATACAAGTGCGCGGCCAACAGCAGCAGGTAGGAGGAATGTCAGTTCCTCAAGATTAAACAGTAAAGGGAAAAAGGTGTGTACCTGCGCTGGCTGAATACATTAATTTGATAAATTGTCAATAAAAACAATAATAATAATAAATAATAAAAATAACAATAATAATAATGAAAATGGATGGTTTGTTCTATATAAAAAGGTAACAATTTAATAATTAAATGGCATATCACATAAAGCAATTATTAAAAATAAAGGAATTCCTCTTGCCACTAGGTGGCAGTAAAAACTTGGATTATCTTATCTGGACAGTAATGAGTAAATTTCATGGTCTCCAATGTTAGAATTGTCCATTCCTATAGGCTAGGACAGCCTCCCTCTGCGCATTCACTGTACTCAATATGTATTTACCAGATCCCCTCGTTGGTGAGCATCAGCCTTGGAACAAGTCCTTTGTAGAGCTGTAGGGGTAAAGCCAGGTAGAAATAGAGATCCAGTGGTGGGAGATATGTCCAAATTGTGCCAAGGAGGACACGGCTTTTGCAGGCCGCTGTGGAGAGCAAGGTCCAGAAAGAGCAGATGTACTCAAGTCCAATGAAAGAAAGCTCAACGCGTTTCACTGGTAAGATCCAGCTTCCTCAGGAGCAACCTGAGGAAGCTGATCCTGAGGAAGCTGGATCTTACCAGTGAAACGCGTTGAGCTTTCTTTCATTGGACTTGAGTACATCTGCTCTTTCTGGACCTTGTTCTCCACAGCGGCCTGCAAAAGCCGTGTCCTCCTTGGCACAATTTGGACATATCTCCCACCACTGGATCTCTATTTCTACCTGGCTTTACCCCTACAGCTCTACAAAGGACTTGTTCCAAGGCTGATGCTCACCAACGAGGGGATCTGGTAAATACATATTGAGTACAGTGAATGCGCAGAGGGAGGCTGTCCTAGCCTATAGGAATGGACAATTCTAACATTGGAGACCATGAAATTTACTCATTACTGTCCAGATAAGCTAATCCAAGTTTTTACTGCCACCTAGTGGCAAGAGGAATTCCTTTATTTTTAATAATTGCTTTATGTGATATGCCATTTAATTATTAAATTGTTACCTTTTTATATAGAACAAACCATCCATTTTCATTATTATTATTGTTATTTTTATTATTTATTATTATTATTGTTTTTATTGACAATTTATCAAATTAATGTATTCAGCCAGCGCAGGTACACACCTTTTTCCCTTTACCATTCTCCTGAGTGTACTCATCAGTGAGAGGTACTTCTGCGTCTAAGTTGCAATCAGTTATAAATTTCGCGGGGTCAATATTGGAGGGTAAACATATCCGTAGCACTGTTCGCCAATCTTTGTTTGTGGTTTCGGTTGCGTAACCTAATTCTTTAATGAACCTCTGGCATGCGACTAGATCTTTCCTGGGGTCAGGAAATTCTGACATAATTGACCTCAATTCTGTCCGGGTCCAGGGACAATGCATGGCAATGTTCCTTATGGGGGTGACTCCCTGAGCATCAGTCTTCCCATTGGGGACTGCGTTCACCCTGACAGGATTTAATTCAATTACATCATTTTGATTTGACTTTACAATGTGAGGTGCTACTGTCTCTGCATAATGTATGGCACCGTACTTACCTGTGGACACGACCTCACCTATCCCTCCGCTAGGGGGCCTGACTACTGCTCTTGCTGGTTGGGCCGTGGACACCTGAGTATTCTGTATGGTGGCTGATATAGAGAGAGTGCCGATATCGTGCTGGGCTCTTCTTCTTGCTCACAGTCCTGAGAAAAATTTAAAATGGGATACAACTGGCAAGGGTTAGCGTTAGTACATTTATCAACTATACTCTTATCGGATATCAATATGCCATTGTCTGTAGCCACTTTCTCCCCCACAATATACGGTGGTGGTGGTGCGGTTGCCATCATTTTCCTGCTAGGTTTGGAACCAGCTGCGTGAACTAATTCTCTCTGCATATCACCCTCTTGATGCCATAAGTTTAAACAATTTGTGTGTCTGACCCTTTGTTTTCGGTATTTTATCAGACATATCCTAATAATTAAATTCTGCAATACCTCTGGTTCAAAACTACCAATCCCAGGAAATTATGCTTTATCCCCCACAGTTATTCGTGTCTATTCATCACAAAAGGTCTCAGTGTGGGGACCATACTTCCCCCACATTACCAACCGAGCTGATCCCCTGGGTCTCAATTCTGCTGTCTGAACCCTGACTGAGGAACGTCCCTGTGTTGTGCACTTGGCTCCCATTGTGGACCCTTTTAACACGGGAAAACTTCCTAAAATGCTCCAAACACAGTAGTCTAACGGTGGAAGTCCTCAAAGTTCTTCCACTAACTTCTTCTGCTCCGAGTACCACGGATCCGCCCTGTTTAGCAGATACGCGTAGCCAGTGCAGGCCCTACTTCGGCCTATATCCCCTGGGCCTTTAGGAGTAACTTACCGTACCCAGTGAATATCTGCCTAAAAGACAATTTTTACACAAATCACGCTTGCATGTGCTTTACACAGCGCGTATGATGACGAGATTTACGCACAAATATGCAAAACTTCGTATCACGTTGCGCCACGTATCGCTCACACAACCGTGCGGTCCAATCTTACAGCTTATAGACACTTGCTATCTATAAGTTGTAGGATCACTGGAGTCTTCACAATGTGCTCCAAAACAGCCGGAGTGTAATACCAAGAAACAAAACCTTTAAAACATCAACTTCACAAAGCTTTATCACACTCCGTTGCACGTGTTCACCTAGACCGTGCTCACCACGTTCACCAAGTTTCACCAAGTTTCACCGAGTTCACCAAGTTCACCAAGTTCACTAAGCTCACCAAGCTGAGTTCAATACATTCACACCTTTTTCAGCCCACACTAACACTCTATAGTTTTCGGATGAGAAAAATATCCTTTCCTGTTAACTGATAGCTTTCCCCAGAGGTAATACAGTAAGAAAGGTTTTATTTAAACTAAATTTTTGAAAACCGAGCAATTTGTGCTAATGTAGCGTGGCTACTGTCTCGCCCCTAAAGTAAACGATGCTATTGTGTAATTTGTACTTAGCGGCCGTACCCTTACGCACGTTGCGTAAACATGCGACCGTGCG
This sequence comes from Pseudophryne corroboree, assembly GCF_028390025.1. Lineage (NCBI taxonomy): Eukaryota > Metazoa > Chordata > Amphibia > Anura > Myobatrachidae > Pseudophryne > Pseudophryne corroboree. The sequence goes on from NC_086447.1 coordinate 15,314,116, forward strand.
CATGTCTTTACATTGCGTACGCAGTCCCGTACTTTGTCCTTGACACGTGTACAAAAAAACTGTACGTCCGCAATAGCACAAATCCCACACTTCTATCAATGTGAGCAATATTAACTATAATCGCTCACTTAACACAACACACAGTTTCTTCTGTATAAACCTTTACAGCTAGGCCAGGCTGCGTGTGTGTCTTACACTTATTTCCTTAAATATTTATTTTATATTTTAACTAATTAGCAACAAATTTCTCCGTACAGGTCTAAATGAATCTAGTAATCAGTACTTATGGCAATAATGTGAGCAGGTATGCAAAGTACAGATGTATGCATGTATTGTGTGCGCATTTGGCCCCAAACAGAAATTCACAGACTTTTTACATACTTTGCTTATTCACTTTACAGGTCCCACCAGCATCCCTACAAACCGTGCAGAGCAGACATCATCTAATCAGCATACAAATAGGGTTTCTAGTGTATCCTGCGACCAGGAAAGGGTTCACGCAGGGTACCTGTCCACCCTTTGCTGATAGATAAAGTCTGCTTTAACCTGCTAGGCTGCGGGTATGTGGAAAAACCGGACGTTGCCCTCAATTGATAATGTCGATATTACCTTAAAACACAAAGCTATACCTTAAATCACACCTTTACCATGGAGCCACTGCGGCCGCTAGACTTAATACTTACGCTACGTACTTCGTACGCTATTTGCGTACAGAGTCTCGCACCGGGTACGTACTTTGCGTACAAATGCCGCGCTGGGGGTAAAAAGTACACACAGCGCGTACACACTCAATTGATATACTTTAAACCTTATTAGTAATACAATGCAATGATATGATTACACTTTAAACCTTATGCAGCAAAGCACTGCAATAATGTTACACCTTAGACCTTATGCAGCACTGACGGTACAAAGTACCCGCAGCGCGTACACACCTTATCAATACACTTTTAAACCTTATACAGTTAGGTAATGTAATACGCTTTAAACCTTAGCAGGGAAATGAGGACACAACACCGATTTGTAGTTAACCGCTGGGTTCTAACGCCACAGTGGATTATTTGTAAGGGGATAACAATACAAATTATACACTACAAGGCTAACAAGATAAATCTACAACAGAATAATGGCTATAGTCAATGTACATACGTGAGAATAATCGCATGCGCTTCCTGGTCCAGTCCTCCGCTATACAGTTTGAAAAGCGTTGAGAGTCTTGTGATAGTGACCTGGCCTGCAGCTCGTTCTTTATTCAGTAGATCAAAACATAATACAATAGACACTGTGTGCTCTTCTTCCATTGGTTCGGTGGTGGGACATATCCTGTGCACCGGGGACCATTGGTCAGTTCAAGAAGTGGGCGATGGCTAGGACTTGAGATGTGGTTTCTGTTGTTTACATCTGAGTTCCCGCCCCATGACCAGTTAAACCCATCACATTAATCATACATAAATCTGGTATTATTAATAACTTAATGAGGTAATATATAATAATGTTATTATTCCCACCAGATTAATGTTTACGTGACTCTGAACAATATGATCCCACACATGATATGATTATCTATTTCAATCCTCAAGATATACATATATCCACATATATCCATATATATATATATATATATATATATATATATACACACACACACACACACACACACACATACACACATACTCCTGCTATTACAATTTGTTAGGAATTATATATATATATATATACATATATACATATATATATAAACACCTACATCTCAATGAGTTTTAGATTATGAATGTTAATATCTTTTCTTACTGTCTGGTCTTGTGTTTTGGTTAGCTATTGTTAACTGATTTTCTTAAACAGGGTATTATCTCTTTGTTTGTTTTTGCCTTCAGGTGAGACAATGACAATCCAGTACTCATTGTTTTAAATAGAAACTCGGCTATCCCAGTAAACAAAGGTGTTTGCCTTCTTCATAGAATTTCAAAGCTTAGTGTAAATAAGGCCATTGTATTTTAGTCTCTGGGAGTTTTAATTTATGTGTGACTGACCTTCATGCTATTTAGAAGAAAAATCAGACAGTGTGGGATTTTTACAATATATATATTAGATCTATGATAAATTTCTGTGGCTTTTCCATGAGAGTACAAATTCCACTGTAATTACTCATACCATGCTCTAATGCGCCGGACCGCGGGTGCGACCATACGCAATTTGCGGATATGTGCACGCATGGTGGAACAAGTGCACGCGCAGCGGGCATGTGTGTGTGGTTTGTACGTGATGTGTGTACTGCAAAATTTTTCGACTTTGACAATGTGCAGTGCAGGTAGGGCAGATGTAACATGTGCAGTGCGGGGGGGGGCAGTTATAACATGTGCAGAGAGAGTTA